>NC_079216.1:39063876-39295161 GCF_029633865.1 Lampris incognitus | reverse complement strand
CTCTCTCTCTCTCTCTCTCTCTCTCTCTCTCTCTCTCTCTGCACTCGGAATACAATCTGGAAAACCGCTGTGTGTGCTCATAAAGACTGACAACTTCTGGGAACATGCTGCCAGAAATAAACAACAAGGTGAGTGATTTTGTTGATCCAATCGTGATGACGTTATTTTGACGTGAGTTTCCCTCGGATGTCTCTCGTAATGGATGTGTAACTATCCCCGTTGGGGGGTGGATATATGCATTCATCTGATTTAGCCGCTCCATATGAAAACTGCACTCGTCTTTGCGGAATCAGAACAGGAATTGATGCAGAGTTGAAAATCAAACACATTAGGCTGAGGACCTAATGGAGTCCTCCTCAATAGTGTGCCCTTTCACCTCTATCAATTGCCAAGTTGTGATGAAAAAACATGATCCATTTCTATTTCAGTCGTTGTTTAACCTAGTTATTTCAGTGTTCGTTGTGCTGACAGGCTCTGTAAATAAGTGTATATGCCTTCTAGTATGTTTTTCACACCTTACATGGCCATCAATATAAATTTAACTTGTCTCTTTTAAGATCTTTGGTGAATGCCGTCTATTATGCGACCGCCTTAGCCGTAGCAGTTGGAAGTAACACGGGACCATTTCCACACTTATAAGTAATGTTCCATTACAGTCAACGCCACGAATGTAACCATAAAACCAGGTATTCAGGTTTCACGCCAACAACTGTCAGCCTCTGTGGGCGATGACAGCGAGTGGGCTTCATCATTCTGCACATCTGCAGCGATTCGGCTGTGGGTGAATGTGTCTCAGTCTGTTGTTGTTTACTCTCGCTTACTCGTTCACTGCTCTGACCCTTTGACCAACTGACTAAAAGACCTTAATGGGCCAAAGCTAAATCCCACACACCAGTTGGACTGATCCCATCTCCAATGTAGACCCCCTTAGTCCACTTTGCACGTGCGTGCACACACACATGCACACACTCACACACACATGCGAGCAAAAACACACATGCACACACACACACACACACACACACACACACACACAGCAATCACACATGACACACAGTTTGGGTCCTTTCTTTGTGTTTGTTTGGCTGTTGTTCGTTGACCGTTGTACTGTCACCAGGTTATTACGGCTCAGCATCTATCTGCTTGGCTTGCAGCAAGTCCTTAAAAGTGATGTTTAGCTGCCACCCTGACATATTCACACCACGTTCATGGTCAATATTCCCACAAACTATTCTTCAAAGGTTTGTTGGCTACTATTCTGTTGCACCTTTTAATCATTGCATGTACACTTAGGGTGGAAATGCTCTGCATTGTGTGGCGTTGAAATGAAAAATGTCTTCTGTGAATTCACAAGAAATTACAGCACGGCTCCACATCCTGCTCTGTTAACATGGCGAGGTTAAGTAAACGCCCCTCACGCTCACACGCCTGTTGCTCAGCTGTACTCGGTTGCCATGACAATCGCGTGATGCCAGTCTTGCAACTTTCCCACCTATGGCAAGCTTAAAGCCCAATTTATGCTCCAAATGTCGATATAAGAAAATGTGTCGTGTACACGACAGCCCTGGGAGACACAAAAAGTGTCTCTCATGATGTCAAAATTGTCGAGAGACATCTGTCCGCTAGCTAGCCGACATTTGGAGTATAAATTGGGCCTAAGGCTGCTAATTGAGAAGAGCATATAGCCAGCACCCATGGGCAACCTCTGACCCTCTGACTTAGAGGGTATTACCCCCCCCTCCCTGCCCTCCTGTGCAGGCTGACTGAGTTTAGCCTGTAACTCCCATCTGGACCTAAGCTTTATTCCGTCCATACGGTGTCTCTCACCGCAGTTGCCTTGCTCACCCACAGATTAATACGGCACGTGTCTGCTGAATGAATGGAGTCTTAAGAGGAGCACAAAAATGTGTATTGTTGTTTTAGGTGTGTGTGTGTGTGTGTGTGTGTGTGTGTGTGTGTGTGTGTGTGTGTGTGTGTGTGTGTGTGTGTGTGTGTGTGTGTGTGTGTGTGTGTGTGTGTGTGTTTTGCATGTTTGTTTGTTTTATAACAGCCCCTCAACTCTGTTACTCCCTTCAGGCAAGAAGCTTGAAGGCACATGTACACCAAATCACATGTGCTTGCACATGTGCACACACCTGCACACACCAGCCATATTGTGACCTACGAAAACTGAATACCAACGAAGCTGTTGTTGCTGTGATTTATTTTTTTTTGGAGCAGTTCTATTTTAGGATCATGGTGCATTAATATATATATAACCCTATACCCCTGCTCGCTGCTGCCCACGGGTCGTGCTTTCCTGAGACGGCTCACTGCTGTGCAGGGCAGGAGATTCCTGCCAAAAGGAGGGAAAAAAAACAATGTTGTTATGTCACAGCAGCCCTTCGATGTTTGCCGATGTTCTGTTTTAAGAAGATTGTAAAATATGGTGATTCATTATGATGACTAAAACTGATCATCAGATAACAAAGATTACCCCCCCCCCCGGGTGGGTGGCTATGTGTTAACAAATACACAAACTGTGGATGTGAGTGTGTCCACAATCTTATTTTTCAGTTAGTAACACTGATCACAAGGGTTTTTCTTCTCTCATGCCTTTTCCAGGCATCGCGACCAGAGGCCTTCCCTCACCCTCACAGACTTCAAACAGAAGGCAACCGTCTAGGAACCAATCGACCATTTTCACAGGTGAGCTCCTTCTCCTGTGTAGGAAAGTGCCTCTCCCCTAAATCATATTGTATAAGTGACTGACTGCGGAGCTGTCCCCCCAGATGATGTTACTGGACTTGACAGATCCCCATAAACAGGGCCTGCACAAAAACATGTTAAAAATAAAGACAAATGGGGCGTCCGGGTAGCGTAGCGGCCTAGCAACATGGCCTAGCAACATTCGAATCCCCATATTACCTCCGGCTTGGTCGGGCGTCCCTACAGAAACAATTGGCCGTGTCTGCGGGTGGGAAGAGGGATGTGGGTATGTGTCCTGGTCGCTGCACTAGCGCCTCCTCTGGTCGGTCTGGGTGCCTGTTCGGGGAGAGTTGGAACTGGCGGAAATAGCATGATCCTCCCATGCGCTACATCCCCCTGGTGAAACTCCTCACTGTCAGGTGAAAAGAAGCGGCTGGCGACTCCACATGTATCAGAGGAGACATGTGGTAGTCTGCAGCCCTCCCCGGATCGGCAGAGGGGAGCAGCGACCGGGACGGCTCGGAAGAGTGGGGTAATTGGCAAAATACAATTGGGGAGAAAAAGGGGGAAAATCCCCCAAAAAAAAAAATAAGGACAAGTATTTGCTTCATTCATCTTAGCCACTCCTAAAAAGGTGGACACAGCCCTCACAAGAATGTTGAGTGTTTTGGGTCTTTTGTTTCACTCAGTAAAAATCTGATAAATCGATACTTATTTCTACATGCATTTACGTGCTCTGCCCTAAATCTTGTCTGTGAATGTTCCCATTCATCCAGGTCATGGTTATCCAAAGGAGTTGAATCAAGTGCAACTGGACTTGGTATATATCCGTGAAGATATATAAGATCTTCACAGATATATACCAAGTCCAGTTGCACTTGATTCAACTCCTTTGGATGCCCTAAATCTTCCAGCGATGATTCAATTGTTGTCTAACAATCTTTAGGGGCGACATTGTCCCCCTCCCCTTTGGAGCAGACAATATCTAGAAGATGAGCTTCCTTAAATGAACTCAGTTGTGTTGTTAGCAATCCAGTTAGTAGATTTTCACAATTACTGTACAGTCTTCTCCTCCAGAGCTCAGAGAACATCAGTCTCAATTTAAATCTCTTACTGCAGATTTAGATTGTGGAACGTAGCGCAGCGAGTTACAGATTAGCGCAAACACACAATGAAGGCCACATGGGCATCTAACACGGCATGCACTCCATTTGTGCACAGGCACAATGCTTGTGTTTACTTCCTTTGCCCATTGTGGCAGGTGCTTGAGACTATATTTAGACCTATCGCTATGCGTCACAACCGTGCTGGCACATCCTGCAGCAGCTCTTACACGTGAGGTAAAATATCACAGCTATCTATAGACTTGTTACCTTTCCTTCCCCCTGAACTGCTGCTATACTGAATGCACAATTCATGAGAGAATTTATTATGTACATATTATACCTCATTAGGGCAGGGATGATCCCCTGCATGCGGAATAGGGTCATCATAATCATAACCATGAATTCATTTAACTTGAAAATTGCAGCATTGAAACCTTGGGCTCTGTTCAGATCAAAATGACTTATTACCCATAAATATTGTTACTATTCTTAATAATTGAGATAAAAATAAGGTATATTAGGTAATTTTAGATAAATGTTACAACTTTATTGCTGTAAAATTCCAAAAGGAGCCTGGGTCAATGTGATTGGCGAACAGTGCATTCATTGTTAAATAATGAACAGAACATGGAGGTTGAAATATCTTAAAGATCATCACAGCTGATCCAGAATTGTCCTCTTGACACAAACACTGCCCTTCAAGGTTTGTCACTGTGACCAGTGAACTTGGCTAAGGAGAGAGGTCTAATTTTGCCCATCATTAACAAGGCCGGACCTTGCGAGGCAGTGACACATGTAATCATGGTGGCGGAGCAAGCAGAATGGCAGCCAGAGAAAAGCTGGCTGCTGCTGTTCACCTCCCCCGCAGAAGCAGCAGCGACAGACTCTGTCAGGTCACAGCCACAACTCTTTTGTCCCCATTTCACTCTCACCCTGATCAGTAATTCCAGCCTTAAACCCTCCTGGGGGTCCTGGTCACCTGAGCTTTCGGATTCCTAGCTGGATGTGCAAGGGTTACAGCTAGCTAGTTGAAAGCAGGGGAAATCATACAGCAGGGATGATGTGGTGCAGTGCAGCCTGATGGAAATAAACACGTTGCACAAAATGAAAACCATCTGTTTGTGGCTCGAATGTAGAAAAAAAACCTAATTAGGGCCCATTTCTCACCCTCTTCTTTTGTTCTCTGTAATACAATGCACGCCATTCCGTGCTGGCTATCTTTTGCATGTCAGTTGTTTTGTGGAAGATCCTGCCGACTGGCTTTGACCATTATCAGACTGAACCTGTTTCCAGTTGACACTTTATCCACACTGCCATCAATATCAAGGCTTTGGGAGTTTGACCAAGCTGTTCAGATATGGTCTCGTTTCCTACGATATCTGATTGCGACTTCTCTTTCTCTTTTTCTCTCTCTCTTTCTCTCTCTCTCTCTCTCTCTCTCTCTCTCTCTCTCTCTCTCTCTCTCTCTCTCTCTCTCTCTCTCTCTCTCTTGCTCTCTCTCTCTCTCTCTCTCTCTCTCTCTCTCTCTCTCTCGCTCTCTCTCTCTCTCTCTCTCTCTCTCTCTCTCTCTCTCTCTCTCTCTCTCTCTCTCTCTCTCTCTCTCTCCGTGTTTTTATTGTCTTGTTTCGTCATTTTCATTCTAGTTGAGTCTATATATATATATATGTCGTGTGTGTGTGTGTGTGTGTGTGTGTGTGTGTGTGTGTGTGTGTGTGTGTGTGTGTGCATTTATCAATGCAATGTGCAATGTTTTCTTTGGTTTGCAGAAGTTTGGTTCTACTGTAGGGACATTGCCTCAGCTCGAGCCTCCGGTGGTCCAGGTGGTGGTCAGCAATGCCAAACACCAGCATCACCAGTCAGACACCATCCTGCCCCAACTTGCCAACAAGGGGGTCCAAAACAACTGCCAAACACACTCAGTGAGGCTGCCATACAATTTCGCCTGTAACACTAATGGCCTGTATTATAACATAATTTTACAAGACACCCAATTTTGCAACAAATGAACAGAGCATCGTATATTTCAAACCAACATTATTTAAAGGAAAAATAACTGTTTCCATCTCATGTCTAATGACTTACTAGTTAGTCTTCCCAGTTACTTAAAGCTGTTTAATTCCTTTAGCTGTATAACACTTATGTCAGTTAGAGTTGGGATAGACAGTCTAGATCGATGTATCTTCCCGAAGTTTTCTAATTTAGTGTCATTATCTTGATACCAGTGGAGTAATCTGTGTTTGCCTATTTTGTTTCTTGACATACACACACTAGCAATTCTGTTGGAACAAGTGGAACAGCAATGGAAACAAATAGAACACAATTGAAAGGTTGTTTTTTTTTCCTTAGCAGTCTTGTAAAAGAATTAAAAGATTGAAGGACTGCGAACGTGACTGATTGACTTGTTAAGTTTTAGTTGTGCATCTTGCACAGCTCACTCCTCTTAGTTGGAGAAGGGGCAGCATCATGACCTCCAAAGCCCAACTGGCTAAACCCCATTAAAATCTCACTGAAAGCAAAGAGGCTGCACAATTAAGCGTTGCATACTAACAGCAGCAATTCCAGAGGCTGCAAAGGCACAGCTGCTGAAATCCAAGTTTTGTTTTTTGCTTCTGCCATGAGCAGGATGAAAGGCCGAAGCCCATCCAGCAGTTTACCAAGCGGTTCGGAACAGCGATGGAGAACCTGTCAGACTCCCGCAGCACAAAGAGTCTTGGCAACAAGCTGGAGAGGGAGAAAACGATTGATGGACCGAGGATGCCCATGTCTCCCTTAGGTACAGTGGCACCTTTTTACAGAGCACATAAGGTGCTTTCAGACCAAACAGTTCTGGGGACTTTAGAGGAACTACCCGCCGGGGAGGTTCCCCAAGAACTACAATCCTTCAAGGTCTTTTTTCTGCTTGCCCACCCCCCTTTTTCTCCCCAATTGTATCTGGCCAATTACCAGATACCAGATTCTGTGCGCAATGAAGCAATAACAAAAAGATGGAGGACACTATGATTGGAGCTGTATGTTTATTGTGTGTCGCTGGTTTCATGATAATAACGGAGTTGGAAAGGAGACATGCGAATTTAGACTATGCGGTTGCATATAGGCTCAGTAAAGCCTGGACTTCACTGTCGGTTTGTTTGTCCATGTTTTTTAGTATTTTAAAGGCTGACGTAATGAGTTGTTGTTATTGTTGTTATTCTTCTTCTTCTTCTTCTTCTTCTTCTTCTTCCTCTGCTTCCTCTTCTTCCTCCTCCAACAGTCCTTAAAACTATGTAAAAGTTCCTCCGGTCCAAAAGCGCCTATTAACACTATATAGAGCAAAAAGGCAGAGCAACCCAGATAGCAGCCGGATGTGGACCACTTCAGGTAATGATGCGGCACTTATGGCCTTCTTCTGGCCCTGACAAAATGGATGTGAACCTGAAGTGGCCCACATGTATAATAGCAAATATGGCCCAAATATGCCAAATCAAATGTGGGCCTTTTTTGGCAAAGATGCGGTGCTCTTGGCAACATGTAATCTGGATGTGACCTGAAGTTGCCCGTATGGTAAATGGTGAATATGGCCCAAATATCACAAAACAAATATGGGCCACCTTTGGCAAATATGTGGCATATGCCGCATTGCTATGGCTTGGTTCTGGCCCAGATCTGGCAAACAGGAGCAGACCACCCAAATGCCATCATTCCAAACAGTATGTGGGCCGGATGAAAGAAAGATGAAAGTCGGGTGTGGGACGGTATCCGGGCCACAGCAAGTTTACTATCGGAGAGCAAAAGAATCTGACAACGGAGGACATGAAGCAAGAACAAAGCGTTGCAACAAATAAGCAAATATATGACAGTAACTCGATTGAGATGACAGAGCAATAGGGGTCGTAAGAGAAGCTGAAAGTGTAGGTTTTTAAATTTGATTCAAAAACACAATATGGAAGTTGTCCTTAGGGAAACTGGAATAAAGGGGACTACAGACTAGAATATAATAGAATAGAATAGTGGGTAGCACTGCGGCCTCACAGCAAGTGGGTTCTGGGTTTTATCATGGCCCTTCTGTTTGCAGTTTAAGTATGTGCATGGCTTTCCTTTCTATCCTCTGATTCCATCGCACAGTCCAGTAAACATGCACAAAAGATGATCTGCGGGCTCCAATTTGCCCACATGTATGAAATGTCCCCTTCAGGGTGTCTCCCTGCTTTCTACCCAAACCTTTGCTGCGATAGGCGCTGGAGAGAGAATGGCTAAATGAGAATGGATTTGCTGTTTTTCTGATGGCAATACATATGGAACTTTTTTGTACAGTTAATGGATTTTGAATTATTTGGGGATATTTTTTATGAGGCAATCATGGATTGTCCTAAAAGTTGTCATCATATCCATAGAATGGAGACAATGTCCCGTGTCAAATATTGACATAGCCATGTTCTAGGCGGAGGCATGATAATGCATATGGTAACTGACCAGCTCCCACTCCTCTCCCTCCCTGATGCAGAGGCACTGAAGAACTTCCAGGACAGGCTCACTGAGTTTGAGCAGGAGGAGATTATGGACTACGCAGAGACCTGGTTCCTGGGTCTGGGCTCCCAGAAGATAGAGGCCTCCCACAGCACACCGCAAAACTCTGGATTTGACGATGAACATGGAAGCTACATCAGGGTAAATTGCTTGAAGCATATTAGGGTTTCTGGTAGTTCAGATGTGACGACATGTCACCAAACAGTGGACAAATGCAAACACACACACACACACACACACACACACACACACACACACACACACACACACACACACACACACACACACACACACACACACACACACACACACACACACACACACAAAAGCCTTAAACAGGCTCAAAACTAATTATTCCTGACCTATGCCTTGTTTGTCTTCATTGCTGCCTTATAATCCAGCAATTGAGGGCATTTACCTTCCAGTCTGTTGAGCTGACTTCATTGAATAGACAATGAGCTGCATTGAGGTCATCAGTTCTGTGGTGACCTAGCTGTCTTGTAACAAAAAACAAAAAAAACATATATGCGCTGCTGACAATCCGATTGTATGTTAGCCAATCCACCATTCTGATAAGTGTAATGGACATGTAATTGCATAGACCCCTAACTTTCTGTTGAAAGTCACCTTACCATGGCAGGCTTGATAAGTCACAACAAAGTCACATTACTGTTAATGACTGGTACGTGTACAGAAGAGTAGTGCACTGATAGATAAGCTCTACAATCAATGCATTTATCGAACATGACAGTTTATTAAAGCAATATATATATATATATATATATATATATATATATATATAATGTTTATGGTTGCAGGGGATTAGGTTAAATAACTTGTCATAGAAACTATTCCGTAGTTTATGTCAGTAAATGACGTTTCATATCATGTTTCCTGTGAAGGTCATATGGTCAGTGCACCCATAGAAAACATTTGGTCTGCTTATGTCCATCTGTTCTTTCTCATCCCCAGGTCCTGCATGACCACGTTGCCTATAGGTATGAGGTACTGGAGGTCATCGGAAAAGGCTCCTTCGGTCAGGTTTTAAAATGTATGGACCACAAGAACAATGAGCTGGTAGCCATTAAGATGATACGCAATAAGAAAAGGTACGGAAAAAAAAGAAAGCAAAAAAACAACAAAAAAAAAACAAACAAAGCACATACTTAAGGAGTTTATCATCTTTTATCGAGATTGTTTTGCAAAAGAAAATACCATGGCAAACACTCGTATAGAGCAAATCCTGCTATAATGACAGAATACTTTGTAGGCTACTGAATGATTTTTCTGTCACGCTCAAAGACTTCACATTTTAACATCATTTGAGATCAATGTCCTTAAAGGGGAAGTTCACTTTTGGGGGGTTTCGGTGGTTAGGTGTCTTGCTCAAGGACACCTCGACATTTTTGCTAGGAGGAGCTGAGGATCGAACCAGGAACCCTCCAGTTACCAGAACCTGCTCTACCCCCACTCCCAAATAAAGGCTTGAAAGAGATTCTGCTCAATCGTACAAGCCAAGAATACACATATTAGCTATCCACGTTGTTTTGGAGTCCATAAAAGCACGTTTAGAAGTTGTTTCCCCCGCCCCCCTTATTTATGTATGTATTTATTTGTTTATCAAGGGTCATCCAGTTAGCGTAGCTGTCTATTCTGTTGCCTACCAACACGGGGCTCACCAGTTCGAATCCCTGTGTTACCTCGAGCTTGGTCAGGCGTCCCTACAGAAACAACTGGCCATGTCTGCGGTTGGGAAACCAGATGTGGGTATGTGTCCTGGTAGCTGCACTAGCGCCTCCTCTGGTCGGTCGGGGCGCCTGTTCAGGGGGGAGGGGGAACTTGGGGGAATAGCGTGATCCTCCCACGCGCTACATCCCCCTGGCAAAACTCCTCACTGTCAGGTGAGAGGAAGCGGCTGGCGACTCCACATGTATCAGAGGAGACGTGTGGTAGTCTGCAGCCGTCCCCAGATTGGCAGAGGGGGTGGACCAGCGACCAGGATGGCTCGGAAGAGTGGGGTAATTGGATAGGTAAAATTGGGGAGAAAAGGGGGGAGGGGATAAAAAAAAGAAGTTTGTTTTTTTAGAGGACGGGATCGCGACCCTGTTTGCTTCCATGTTAGTGCTGACTGCTCGTGCTGAGTGCATGTTCATAACTACTTTCAGATTATATGCATGGAAAAATGGGCTGGGGCAATGTGGTATGTACCTTAGACCCCAAAAAATAGCCAAAACCCTCAAAAAGTGAACTACCCCTTTAAATGTTTGCCCAATAAATTACCATCCACAACCTGAGGTTTTCCCACATGCCTGACCTCTGATCATTTTAAATTTTTGGGTGTCTGCTAGATTTCCCAGCCCCTGATTTAGAATGATAGGTATTGACTTACCTATCCTCCCTTACTGGGGATCAGAGTCACAGAGACAGCCCAAGTTCTGTTTGGTGGATGCAATGGTCATGCAGTCTTCAATAATGCAGAAAACAAAATGGGTGCAAACTGACATGGGCTCAGGCACACTGTAGATGTTTCCCCTCAGCCAAGGGTGCTGTTTAACATCTTAGACAACTTGGAAAGACAGAAAAGGATGTTTGGTTGACTCTAACAGCCAGGTTGAGTGATGAAATGTATCTGTCAATAAACGTTGTATCTAGATAAACTCATTCAACCTTCTTTGATTTTCTTACCTGGATTATTGAGCATGCATCAAGACATATGATGAAGGTGTAGCACCTTTTAAATGGGGAATGAAGGATTGAATGAAGTGACAGATCCTATATAGTGTTACCTTTAGTACGTAACATAACATCTTCTTCTGCAAACACAGGTTTCATCATCAGGCTCTCGTTGAGCTGAAGATCCTGGATGCAGTGAAGAGGAAGGACAAAGACAACCTCCACAACGTCATTCACATGAAGGAGTACTTCTACTTCCGCAATCACCTTTGCATCTCTTTTGAGCTTCTCGGGTGAGGGCATTAATATCATCAGACACTGAAAGTATTTCAAGTCTCGTAATTCGCATTTCTTACTCCACTGGCAGATATTATTGCTTGTTTCAAGAAAGTGTACTTGTTTCAGTAATGATAGGACTTTTTTCAAGACTCTCCCCAATTGTACCTGTCCAATTACCCCACTCTTCTGAACCATCCTGGTCACTGCTCCACCTCCTCTGCCAATCTGGGGAGGGCTACAGACTGCCACATGCCTCCTCCATACTTGTGGAATCTCCAGCCGCTTCTTTTCACCTGACAGTAAGGAGTTTCACCAGGGGAATGTAGCATATGGGAGGATCATGCTGTTCCCCCCAGTCCCCCCCCCCCCCGCGAACAGGCGCCCCAACTGACCAGAGGAGGCGCTAATGCAGCGACCAGGGCATACCCACATCCGGCTTCCCAGCCGCAGACACGGACAATTGTGTTTGTAGGGACGCCCGACCAAGACGGAGGTAACACGGGGATTCGAGCCGGTGATCCCCGTGTTGATAGACAACAGAATAGACCGCTATGCTACCCGGACACCCAAAAAGACAAATTATTTTAAATCAAGTTTCCTGTTTAAAGGTTTCTTTTCCTGTTTAGTGCAAATTCCTTTTAACAAGTCTTATAATCATGAAACAAGTACACTGTATTGAAGCAAGCAGTAATATCTGCTGGTGGAGTCCGAAAATTGTACCAGCACAATCTTGAAATAAGCATTATGAGAACAGTATAAAATACCCTGGTAAGCTTGTCTATGGCTGCACGTTTGTGCACGCACTCACACGATACACACTTCACATCATGACGAGACTCCTTTAGGGGAAATTGTGAGGACAAAATTTAGATATAATTTCTATTTCAAGCAAAGTTTTTTTTTCTTTCCCAGATGAGACACCTCTGCTCAGGTTCCCCAACTGGATTTAATCACTGGGCCCCCTTATCAAATGTAAACCTCAGTTATTGTTAGTCACCTCATCCACCGCTATACAACTCCATTCAGTCAAGAGTTAAGTAATTGCACATGTATCTTGAGCCATCCATGTTTTAGCTTGGATTGCCTTAACGCGTTTATATCTGTTTGAGGGAAGATAGTTTTATGTAGCACTCATGCTGAGTGACCTTTAGAGGACGTCTTGGCCTACCACCTTGTCTAGCGTTACTGTCACCGAATCCCTTAGTTAAGGCCTTGATTAGGGCCCTATCTCTTTCCCCTGCTTGCTTCATGGCGTGAAGGCTCTAGTTACACTGCCAAAAGAAGTTTATGCTTATTACAAGTGGTAAGAAATAGAATGAGGATACATTCTCATATTCTGTCTTGCCATGAAAAAGGTCTGTGTGTGGTCAGAAAGTAGTGCCAAGTTGTAACTTATGTGTCAATCCTTTATTAGTGCACTTAATAGTGTTCTGCTGTGCTACATTAATTATAATCTTGGACACATTTGGACATATTGCCTCAGGAGTAATGGAATACCATGTGTAATAGAGAGGGAATAAACACTTCAAAGAATGTCTAAAGGGGATGCTGACAAGTCACAGTGTATAATTTATCTTTCTCGCAAAAGCCTCTGTACAATGTGTTCATCTTGTATCTTTGACTTTTGCTTCGTTTGTTTCTTTTTGTTTTCAGGGCAGCAGCATTCTTCTGAACTAGTAAAAAAACAAATCTGACTTTTACTCTCTGTGTCTCTCAACAGGGTCAACCTATATGAGCTGATCAAGAAAAACAACTTCCAGGGTTTCAGTCTGGCCCTCATTCGCCGTTTCGCCCATGCTCTTCTCAGGTGCCTCCAGATGCTGAACAGAGAGAAGATCATTCACTGCGACCTCAAACCGGTACCGTCTTCCATAATATTTCCCTGATTTTCTTACCCGAATGTCATGAATACCACATACCCTTGTCTGGAAAATACCCATGTATTGAATTACTGTAGAGTCTTTGATTACGTCATGTCAAGTGTTGATTGTGCTGTAATTTGCAACCAAATGCCATGATTGTGAGACCAGCTAAAGTTTCCTGAGACCCATTTGACATCAGGTATCCCTGCTCCATAAAATGTTTGTAGATAGGTCACCTGAGTCTTCAGAAGACAACCTTAAAAGCTGGAGGGTGGATTTACAGCAGGTCTCAGAAGGGTAATGGTCTGAGGCAAGGCCATCGCAGAGGGGGTCCGAGGCCCTGTGCAAACTTAACATGTGAAGCCCTGCTCATTGACATGCATAATCATGAATCATGGTCACATGCACATAGCTATTCTAGTTCTGCTGCACATGAAATCTTGGTGCAATACATTTTTAACAAGAAGAATAATACAGTATCATCATGCACATAGTCTCAGCTATGACTTTTTGCAATTATAGTCTTTCACAGGAAAAACATGAGCTCAGCTGTCACTTATTATTTTGACATGTTGAAGTAGGACATCACTTTCATCCCAATATGCCAGACACATGCTTCAAATGTAAGAATTGTACAGGAAGACTCTTTCACTTCTTCTTGGAATGTGATGTGGTCAAAGTGATGGAAGGAGGTTCTTGACATGGTTAGCTAGATAAAAAAAACTGAAAATCCCCTGTTTGCCAAAGTTTTACATCCTGGGTATTTATCCAAGTGATTTTATTACTAAGAAGAGTGACCATGCACTAATAGACGCGTCTTTTACTCGCCTAGAGGGCAATAGCTATAGGATGGAAAAATTAGACCAAACCAAGAATGAATCCATATATTAAGGATCCATCATCATGTTGGTATGGGAAAACTAACACATACTACTAAAGGAAAGCTGGGAGTATTTGAAAATATCTGGGGGAGCTTCATGGAATTTTTTTAAACAAAATGTGGGTAATGATCAATAAATCCGAAGCCTGGGGGGCGGGGCAACTGGAAGAAGATTATGTGATCTTCAAGATTTCTGTACATTGTAATTATTGTAACACCTGTATATTCACCTGTTTTAATTACTATGTTTTTATTTACTTGCCTTTCCATTTGATGGTATACTGTAATTTGCCGCCAAGATTGGCCATTTTATTAATATCTATGTAATGTTTGTTATGTATAATCGATAGCTCCCAGTAAAAATACTGTTTAAAAGAAATAGTTGGCCAAATACATATTGATCAAAACAACAAAAAAAATACTCTCTCCCTCTTACTGAACATAAAATTTAAAATTTCTGGGTGCAAAAGTTAGCATAAAATCAAAATGTTCTTCCAACAGCGCGCATGTTAGACTCCAGATAATGTTCTCTGGGACAACTGCAGAGATGTTATTCTCCCTGGCAGACAATTGGGGTTTTGCACAAGATACAAAAGCATAATCGATGGATTTACAATGAAATTGTATGAAGTGAAATTATTTTGTCCTCTATGTGCAGGAAAACATACTTTTGTCTCAGAGAGGCCAAGGGAACATCAAGGTGGTTGACTTTGGATCTAGCTGCTATGAACAACAGAGGGGTTGGTGTTTTGGCTCAGTTTAACTAAAATGCATAATGATAAATATTCTAAAAACATCATTTCTAATATTTCTAAAAACGTTCTTCCATCCTTCCTCCTCAATTCTCTCTCACTCTCTTGCTTTCTCTCTCTCTCTCTCCCTCTCTCTCCATCCCTCTTCTAACCCCATATGTAGTGTACACCTACATTCAGAGCCGTTTCTATCGCTCCCCTGAGGTCATCCTGGGTCACCCTTACAGTATGGCCATTGACATGTGGAGTCTGGGCTGCATCTTGGCCGAGCTCTACACAGGCTACCCCCTCTTCCCTGGAGAGAGCGAGGTGGAGCAGATAGCATGCGTCATGGAGGTACGAGGTCCAAAACCAAAAGCCTCTTCTTTTCACAGATTGCTGCAACTGTTTTGTCAAGTTCCCAAAGCGCTTTTAACAGATACAAATGCTAACATAGCGCTAGTTACATAGCTAACAGCAATTAATAGTTAGCTAACATAGTGCTAACATAACATGTTAACTCTTTCTAAGGTATAACTTCGAGGTTTTCCAACTTACAGGTTCTTGGGATTCCTCCAGATGATTTTGTACAGACGGCGTCTCGGAAAAGGTTGTTCTTCGGTAAGAAAGTCTTTTTGAAAAGATTTGTATTTATTTTTGTGTTCTTTCTAAGAATATTTTTGTATTACAGAGTGTATTAAAAAATAGGGATGCACTAATTCCACTTTTTCACTATTGATACTGATTCTGAGTACAAATCTTTAAGCATTCACCTTTAAGCATACAGAGTACCAATCCATTATTTTTACTGAACAGACTTAGACCATTTTCCACCATAAAAGAAATGCAGGCTTCCATCCATCCATCCATTATCCAAACCGCTTATCCTGCTCTCAGGGTCCCGGGGTTGCTGGAGCCTATCCCAGCAGGCTTCCATGTGCTAAAAATGCAGTAAATCAAGCTATTCGGCTTTTATTTCTTGCATGTTATTTATGGCTTTTGGTAATGGATTTTAGCCTGGGGTAAAATCTCCCGATACCGATACACCATGTTAGCCTGGTATCATCCTGATATCAGATATCAGTATAGGGCTCAGTGCATCCCTATCAAAAGTGAAATATAAGGTACAATATAGGCTTTGCAGAATCATCAAATCAATAATACTGAGCCAGCGCTTTTGAGAAAGCCTGGAAAGACTGTGCATAATGAGTCAAAATTACATCTCGGTGCTGTATTTGATGACTGTATACAGACTCCAAAGGAAACCCAAGGAACATCACTAATAGCAAGGGCAAGAAGCGGAAACCCAACTCCAAGGAGCTGTCGACTGTATTGAAAACTAATGATGCTTTGTTTTTAGACTTCATCAAACGCTGCCTGAGGTATAATCACTTTATGATTATCTTGACTTACTAGATTAATCATTCAGGACTGGAAAAACAGTCTCGTAATTTGGTTATATTTTCATTTAGAGGAGATTGGAAAATGAACATATGACACATGCAGTATATCTCTGCATTTCTAGTTGGGATCCAACTAAGCGTATGACTCCAGATGAAGGCTTGCAGCATGAGTGGATTCTGGAGGGCAATTTCAACAAAGTGCGTCCCAAAACGAGACCATCACTTAGCAAGGCCTCAGAGAGCATAAGCAGCACTGAAAACACCTTCGATCACAGTTACCGCAAACCACCAACAAGCAGGCTTGGTAAGACGAAGCTCATCAATATTAATTTCTGTCCTTGCCATTGCAGTCAACATTAGGCTTATGAAATTGACTTTACATTACCTCCTTTATAACTGTCTTTCTCAAAAAGTCATAATCTGTCTTGTCTGTAGATTGAGTTACAATAAACTCGTCATAATTCAAGAAACTTTTTGCAGGGCTTCTTTGTAAAAAGGAGAAAAACATGACTTTAGCGCACAATACATAGGTGAAGACTTGCATTTAATGTAAAGACTCCATATCCTGCAGGCCTTCATTGAATTTGATGCTCATTTGAGTCTCTTTGATCATGAGTTATTTTTCTGTTTACAAAAAAAAAAATCTCAAAATCAGTTTAACCCAAATGGGACATGCTTATTCAGACTAAGGTGAAATTTACGCATGCTTTTTGTTTCCCTGCGGCTGCAGAGAGGGGCAGTTCTGAGAGTAACACCAACGACAAACTAAAGAGGGACAGTTCTGCAGGTCGCATAAAGATGGCACCTGCCGAGCGCCTGCGGCCTATTGGGGCCTCAGCAGAAGAGGAGGTGTGTGAAAGTGGGACTCGGGTCGCCGTAGACACCAAGCAACAGGGCAGAGGAGGAGAAAGGCCCGTTCACATCATCATTAAGTCTCAACAGGAAGGTGGGATGGACAAAGAAGACAGCCAGGAAGCTTCTCCGTAAAGAAGCGTGTGCGTCCCGTGCTCTATTGTGAGGGTTTTGGGGAGGGGCTATCTGTATAACTAGCAAATAGGGACATCTCAAGGTCAAGCTAATCTTTATTGTCCCCAAGGGGCAATTTGTTGCACAGCCATCAGTGAATACAATCATCATCAACGATCAACACACACCAATCAACAAACAAACAATTCACACAATTTAATGTTGTTCTACTGGTGTTGGTTCGGCAAGAATTCATTTTTTCCGATGTTCGCCATTTGCATGATAGTGTGGTCAGTCATCCTATTGCACTTCATGTCATAAAGGTGTCAAGCTGTGGCTGTGGTCACAAATCAGAAAAGCTACTGTACATTTTGCGTTCTTCTAAAACTTGTTGGGTTTTTAAAAAAACACCAAGCCATCTGCCACAGAAAAGTCGACACGTCAAGCCCCAGTTCAGATGATAAAAACAGGAACCATGTCAGTTCAAATCCCCGTGTTACCTCCGGCTTGGTCGGGCGTCCCTACGGACACAATTGGGCGTGTCTATGAGTGGGAAGCCGGAGGTGGGTATGTGTCCTGGTCGCCGCACTAGCGCCTCCTCTGGTTGGTCGGGGTGCCTGTTCAGGGGGAGGGGGAACTGGGGGGAATAGCGTGATCCTCCCACGTGCTACATCGCCCTGGCGAAACTCCTCACTGTCAGGTGAAAAGGAGCGGCTGGAGACTCCGCATGTATGGAGGAGGCATGTGGCAGTCTGTAGCCCTCCCCAGATTGGCAAAGGAGGTGGAGCAGTGACCAGGATGGCTTGGAAGAGTGGGGTAATTGGCCAATACAATTGGGGAGAAAACGGGGGGGGGGACAGGAACCACACTGCAGCATGACTTAAACAGTCTTTTGCTGTTCAAGTTATATCACTTTGTGAATACAGTCTCTGAACATTTACTTCTTTGATAGAAAGCCTCGATTTTACACAAAACTTTTACTTTTCTTTATGTACACTTTTTTCATACTAAAACCAAAGTAGCTTGCCTACTATACAAGAGCATGATAACAAAAGTTAAGTACCATATATTTGTTTCTTCTGTCTTTTTTTCTTCATGTTTAGATGTTATTTCAACTTCACAGAGTAATAACTGGTTTGAAGGATCGTGTGCAATAAAGGCTGAGCCAAAAACACTTTTTTACAATGTCAGGAAATGTGCCCTGACACGTAGATCTTTTCTTGTAGAGTGTAGTTGAATTTATTTATTATTGAACATATATGATCACAAAGTTCCATGTTTATTTGACAATTAATGTACTTCTCTCATAGAAAATTATGATATATTTGTATCAGCGTATTTTTAATGCAAATATTTTTTGCTGCAGTTTCCATGTATGTACTGTGATGCAGAACATATTGTGAGATATATTTCAGATATTTGTTAAGGTTTAGACAAGGTTTTACTTGTTGTGCTGTTACTATATGGAACGTATTTTGTATGTCTGTGCTGTTCATATTTTTTACGACTACACACAAGAGACGATCCTTTTGCTGATAGTTTGTGCCTTGCAGTATTAGAATCCTCGCACTTTACTATTGTGAGCATGCACTTGGAAATAGAAACCGTTGGATTCTCACCCTGCTCAAGGAATGAGATTGTGCAATACATAGAACCACCCTTCCAGGTTCCCATTTGCTTGCAAAGAATGGTTAAAAAAAAGGTTCTTCTTATTATTGCAGTACATACTGTTCTTCAATTATTCACCTCTACACTTCATTCATATTCTTCATTTCATTTGTCTGAAAGGAGACGCTAAAACTCATGCAAACATTCAAACAAATTCCCATGAAGAATTAGCAATGTTGCACTCACCAATGTACTCGTGAACTAACTGAGGCACAGAATCAGAGATCCTGATCTGGTTGGATTGTAGAGGAAATAAGAGAAGTCAAGAATTTGTTTAATGTCTTTTACGATTAAATAAACTGTTTCAACAAGCTTGCAATGCGACTTTATTATATAGTGGATTAAAACATTGGATGGATATACTTTATTAATCCCTCTAGGGGAAATTCAGCTCTGCATTTAACCCACCCTAGCTGTGTAGCTAGGAGCAGTGGGCAGCCGCCATGCAGCACCTGGGGACCAACTCCAGTTCATCTTGCCATGCCTTGGTCAGGGGCACAGACAGGAGTATTAACCCTAACATGCATGTCTTTTTGATGGTGGGGGAAACTGGAGCAACCCAGAGAAAACCCACCACAGACACAGGGAGAACATGAAAACTCCACACAGAGGATGACAACACTGGGGTTTGAACCCAGGACCTTCTTGCTGTGAGGCGATAGCGCTAACCACTGGGCCATGGTGCCACCCATTTGGGCTTTTCTTTTGTCACGCATTGATTATGACCAGCATGCAGAGGGTTCTCACATGACCTGGAAAACCTGAAAATTTATGGACTAGTTTTCAGGTCATGGAACACACCTGGAAAATGAAAAAAACAATCAAATGTCCTGAAAATGTCATTGAGGTCATGGAAAATTGTTAGAAAGATTGTATTGTTATCCAATGAGATTGCATATTTTTAAGCAATATTTTACGCTGCTGAGATTGCACATCAGACCTTGACGTTTGGGAGGGTGGTATGTTTGGTTACCAGCTAAAAGTTACACAGTCCTGTTAGAAACTGCTGTTTAAAACGCCCCTCAGGTAGGTGTTCTCCAGACTGTGGAGTCAAATCTCATAACGATACGCCTGCATGAATATTGATGCTCGGTGAGAAAAATGAAATTACAAATAGTGATATATCAGTAAAACCCAGTAACCAAATGATGACTGTTTGAGGAATATTGTGTGTGTGTGTGTGTGTGTGTGTTTGTGTTGAACATAAAAAAATGCCACATAGACCCTAAGAACTGGGAGGACACAGCAACCAACAGGGCGACCTGGAGAAAAATTGTCCAGGAAGGAGCTGCACTATATAATAATGATCTTCGCCGTGCTGCAGAAGACAAGCGCAGACTCAGAAAGGAGGGAGTTTCCACCAAAAAGGCCCAAACCAATCCCACAACTACCACCATCCACCCCTGCCCACACTGCACCAAAATATGCGGCTCCAGGATCAGCCTCTTCGCCCACCTGAAGACCCACAATGACCAAGAAGGAGGACAATCATACTTGGCCCCAAGTGACCACCGATGATGATGATGATGGTGTGTGTGTGTGTGTGTGTGTGTGTGTGTGTGTGTGTGTGTGTGTGTGTGTGTGTGTGTGTGTGTGTGTGTGTGTGTGTGTGGTTTCATATGCAAATATTTAATGGCCATGGTAATTTGCATATGAAACCGATCATTGGTTCAGCCAGACACCTTCGACACACCTCCCCCGCACTCCACACAATGACACAAACGCATATGCTGACAAGAACACTGCACAGTCGACGCTAAGCGAGGCCGCCGCCAGACCACCTTGGTGTTTCCTCCTGAGCAGGGCTGTGGGCTAGCAGTTAGCTTAGCCTGCCCCGCTTCCGCGTCCTGCCAGACCGCCATCGGTGCCTCCTCCTCGGGCCCACAGGATGCAGCAGACCAAGCTCTCTCAGCCTGCTCTCCCAGCCAAGTGAAACCGACGATCAAAATGAAAACATCACACAATGACACAAATTTAGATGTAGACGTGGTCAAAGACACTGCATAATCAGTACTGGGAGAGTCCGCGCCGCCATCTTTCCACACCGGATGCGATGTGTGAAGCGGAAACTTGATAGTGGAGTAGCAGTGATCCAAGATCTTATCACCACTGGTTGGACAGCTGAGATGCTGGAAGTATTTAGGTAGCACCGATTTAGGCTGGAGTAATTGAAGTCCCCCGGCCACAGTGGAAATAGCCTGTGGATGCTGATTCTCATAGCCGCTGATTGCGCCGTACATCTCCTCCAGAGCTACTGTAGTGTTGGCTTGTGGTGGAATGTAAACAGCAGTTAGTGGACAGAGGGGAATTCTCTTGGTAGATAAAATGGGTGGCACGGTGGCCCAGTGGTTAGCACTCTCGCCTCACAGCAAGAAGGTCCTGGGTTCGAACCCCGGGGTCGTCCAACCTTAGGGGTCATCCCAAGTGCTCCTCTGTGTGGAGTTTGCATGTTCTCCCCGTGTCTGCAGTGAGTTTTCTCCAGGTGCTCTGGTTTGCCCTACTATCAAAAAGACATGCACGTTAGGGTTTATACTCCTGTCTGTACCCCTGACCAAGGCATGGCAGGATGAACCGGAGTTGGCCCCCGGGCACTGCACGGCGGCTGTCCACTGCTCCTAACAACAAAGCTAGGATGGGTTAAATGCAAATCAGAATTCCCCCATGGAGATTATTGCAGTATATAAAAAAAGAGGTTGACACTCTACTGTAAGATGTTCCAACACCTGTGAACAGGACTAGGAGATTATTTCTACATCAGTGCACCATGAGTTGTTAACCAGAGAACACCCCACCACCGCCTTTTACCTTTTGTTTCACACAAGTGGTCCAGTCGGTGCAAAGTGTCCAAAGTGAAGTGCCCAAAGGGTACAAAACAACTGTTTTTGTACGCGGTTGCATTGCTCCAGAATGCAATGACAGTGGAGGAGGTACTAGCATTGGTGGAAAACATCTGTGCCATTTTTCTAGAAAAGGACCTGATGTCCTGCCAAGAGAGCCTCAGTGAGTTGCAGAATCCCCTTTCAACACAAGTTGTCACTGTCGACATGTCTGCATTGATTGAACTGCATTGGTGGCTGCATGAACGTTCCCCAAGTTAGACAAACCAAGCAGATAACAAGAAGAGAACTTTCTCTGCACTTATATTTAGAAAACATAGGTGTTCAAATCGAGCCTCTTTAATGAAGGTAACTAGATCAAGTATCTACATTGGCCAAATCCAAAAATGAAGACATTAGGATAGTGTTTGTTTTTACAGTGTGCACCTGACACTCCTGAAGGAAACACCGGAAAGGGAGACACTGCCACAACGGTAAAACACACAAGAAGACAAAAACTTATAATGGTGGCTCTTTTTTTTCACTTTTAGTGACCAAAGTAAATGTAGCTGTTAAGATGTGTTGCAAAAATCTGTGTGTCAGGTACTTGGAAAAAAGTGTTTATAGTGAGCATGCCTAATAATTCAGAAATGCTTGACACTTGTTTTTGAAAGTTTGTACAGGCCATTCCTGCTGAAGACAAAGGAGAGGGACACACTGGCTAAACGGTAGCACCACAACATTTCCACAAGTGATATGGCAGCATGACTTTTCCTGACCTATACAACCCAAGGGCACAGCGAGGAAACAGTTTTAGTACAGTTTGGTCATATCGATGGTGTAAAGATCCAAGTTGCACATAAATTACAGAATCTTTAGAGTTATACAGATTAAAATTTAAATCAGTGTGTCTTTAAATTATAGGACTCCATGAGGAACCCAGCGAAACCAGCCTCTTGCATGACTGGTCATTAAATGTCTGTCTTTATGCATGCTCAATAAGTAAGGAAATCATGGCAAGTTGAATCAGTTCATTTGGACACAGCATTTATTGAGAGAGAAACGTTTCATGACTCATCTAAGTGACTTCTTCAGTCTCAACTGACTGCAAGTATCATCGTCCTTATAAACAGCACAGTTGCATAATGACCGAAAACAACGATCGGTTTCATATGCTTTTCAGAAGTGGGGACAAACCAGTGGGTTAGATTAATTTATTTTCTCTGAATCGCTGAGATACTTCTAGTTTGTAAAGTTAGCAGTAACCAAAAAAAGTTGGTTATATGTAAAGCACACTGTATCCAGAGGCCAATCAAATGCTGTGGGTGCAGAGTGAACTTTGTTTTGGATGGCTGCACACAGACTGTGCTGGGCTCACACGGAGTGAAGGTGGAAGGTTTAAAATGTGGCTGTGAACTCCCACAACCATATTTTTTGGCAGGTAAATAAAAACAATAAACAGCAAATGGACACCTCTGGAAGAACATAAATTTCATTTCATTTCATCAAAAAAGACATGCATGTTTGGGTTGCCCCTGACCAAGGCAATGGAAAGAAATAACTGGAGTTGGTCCTCCGGTGCTGCTCGGCGGCTGCCCACTGCTCCTAGCTACACAGTTAGGATGGGTTAAATGCATAGAGTAAATTTGATTTGCATGTATGTACAAAAATGACTAATAAAGAGTATTCTATTCTAGGGGTGTCAGGGTAGCATAGTGGTCTATGTCATTGCCTACCAACACAGGGATCGCCAGTGCACAAATGTTATTTCTGCACAGCGCAATATTGCAATAACATTTAATGTACACTACCGTTCAAAAGTTTGGGATCACCCAAACAATTTCGTGTTTTCCATGAAAAGTCACACTTATTCACCACCATATGTTGTGAAATGAATAGAAAATAGAGTCAAGACATTGACAAGGTTAGAAATAATGATTTGTATTTGAAATAAGATTTTTTTTACATCAAACTTTGCTTTCGTCAAAGAATCCTCCATTTGCAGCAATTACAGCATTGCAGACCTTTGGCATTCTAGCTGTTAATTTGTTGAGGTAATCTGGAGAAATTGCACCCCACGCTTCCAGAAGCAGCTCCCACAAGTTGGATTGGTTGGATGGGCACTTCTTTGAGCAGATTGAGTTTCTGGAGCATCACATTTGTGGGGTCAATTAAACGCTCAAAATGGCCAGAAAAAGAGAACTTTCATCTGAAACTCGACAGTCTATTCTTGTTCTTAGAAATGAAGGCTATTCCATGCGAGAAATTGCTAAGAAATTGAAGATTTCCTACACCGGTGTGTACTACTCCCTTCAGAGGACAGCACAAACAGGCTCTAACAGGTACTATTTAATGAAGATGCCAGTTGGGGACCTGTGAGGCGTCTGTTTCTCAAACTAGAGACTCTAATGTACTTATCTTCTTGCTCAGTTGTGCAACGCGGCCTCCCACTTCTTTTTCTACTCTGGTTAGAGCCTGTTTGTGCTGTCCTCTGAAGGGAGTAGTACACACCGGTGTAGGAAATCTTCAATTTCTTAGCAATTTCTCGCATGGAATAGCCTTCATTTCTAAGAACAAGAATAGACTGTCGAGTTTCAGATGAAAGTTCTCTTTTTCTGGCCATTTTGAGCGTTTAATTGACCCCACAAATGTGATGCTCCAGAAACTCAATCTGCTCAAAGAAGTGCCCATCCAACCAATCCAACTTGTGGGAGCTGCTTCTGGAAGCGTGGGGTGCAATTTCTCCAGATTACCTCAACAAATTAACAGCTAGAATGCCAAAGGTCTGCAATGCTGTAATCGCTGCAAATGGAGGATTCTTTGACGAAAGCAAAGTTTGATGTAAAAAAAATCTTATTTCAAATACAAATCATTATTTCTAACCTTGTCAATGTCTTGACTCTATTTTCTATTCATTTCACAACATATGGTGGTGAATAAGTGTGACTTTTCATGGAAAACACAAAATTGTTTGGGGGATCCCAAACTTTTGAACGGTAGTGTATGTTATTGTATTTTACAATAATTATTGTATATCAAGATCAAACCCACCCACTGAGGATGCACAAGCCACTGCATTCTTAATACCGGTCCCAAGCCCGGATAAATGGAGAGGGTTGTGTCAAAAGAGCATCCGGCGTAAAATATTTGCCAAATCAAATATGCGGATCATAAATAACATTTACATACCAAAGACCGCCACCGGTACTGTTAACCAGCAGGGTGCCAGTGGAAACTATGCTACTGTTGGGCGGAGGAGAAGGAGAGGGGGAAGGCATGAGCAGAGGCAGCGGGAGAGGAGGAAGGGTAAGAGTGTGGAGGTGAGTCGGAACTTTGAATGTTGACACTATGACTGGTAAAGGGAGAGAGCTGGCTGACATGATGGAAAGAAGAAAGGTAGGCATACTGTGTGTGCAAGAGACCAGGTGGAAGGGGAGTAGGCCAGAAGCATCCGAGATGCGTTCAAACTCTTCTACCATGGTGCGAATGGGAGGAGAAATGGGGTCGGGATAATTCTGAAGGTAGAGTATGTCAAGAGTGTGCAGGAGGTGAAGAGAGTGTCAGACAGTGATGAGTATGAAGCTGGAAATCGAAGGTGCATTGCTGAATGTTATCAGCGCATATGCCCCGCAAGTTGGGTGTGAGATGGAAGAGAAAGAAGAATTCTGGAGTGAGTTGGATGACATGGTGGAGAGTGTACCCAAGGAGGAGAGAGTGGTGATTGGAGCAGACTTCAATAGACATGTTGGTGAAGGGAACAGAAGTGATGAGGAGGTGATGGGTAGGTATGGTGTCAAGGAGAGAAATGTGGAAGGACAGATGGTGGTGGATTTTGCGATAAGGATGGAAATGGCTGTGGTGAATACATATTTCATAAAGAGGGAGGAACACAGGGTGATGTACAAGAGTGGAGGAAATTGCACACAGGTGGACTATATCTTATGTAGAAGGCGCGATCTAAAAGGGATTGGAGACTGCAAGGTGGTGACAGGGGAGAACGTAGCTAGGCAGCATCGGATGGTGTGCTATAGGATGACTATGGAGACAGCGAAGAGGAAGCAAGTGAAGACACAGCCGAAGATCAAATGGTGGAAGTGGAAGAAGGAAGACTGTTGTGTGGAGTTCAGGCAGGAGTTAAGACAGGCACTGGGTGGTAGTGAAGAGTTGCCGGATGGCTGGGCAACCACTGCAGAAATAGTGAGGGAGACAGCTAGGAAGGTATTTGGTGTGTCATCAGGACAGAGGAAGAAAGACAAGGAGACTTGGTGGTGGAATGAGGCAGTACAGCAAATTATACAGAGGAAGAGGTTGGCAAAGAAGAAGTGGGATAGTCAGAGAGATGAAGAAAGTAGACAGGAGTACAAGGAGATGCAGCATAAAGCAAAGAGAGAGGTGGCAAAGGCAAAGGAAAAGGCGTATGGTTAGTTGTATAACAGGTTAGACACTAAGGAAGGAGAAAAGGACTTGTACCGATTGGCTAGACAGAGGGGCCAACCAGCGAAGGAAGTGCAGCAAGTTAGGGCAATCAAGGATAGAGATGGAAATGTGCTTACAAGTGAGGAGAGTGTACTGAGAAGGTGGAAGGAGTACTTTGAGGGGCTGATGAATGAAGAAAATGAGAGAGAGACAAGGTTGGGTGATGTAGGGATAGTGAATCGGGAAGTGTAGTGGATTAGCAAGGAGGAAGTGAGAGCAGCTATGAAGAGGATGAAGAGCGGAAAGGCAGTTGGTCCTGATGACATACCTGTGGAGGCATGGAGATGTTTAGGAGAGATGGCAGTGGGGTTTTTAACTAGATTGTTTATCACAAGCCTGGAAAGTGAGAGAATACTAAGAAGAGGAGAAGAAGCATACTGGTACCAATTTTCAAGAACAAGGATGAGGTGCAGAACTGTAGCAACTACAGAGGTATAAAGTTGATCAGCCACAGCATGAAGATATGGGAAAGAGTAATAGAAGCTAGGTTAAGAGGAGAGGTGATGATTAGCGAGCAGCAGGATGGTTTCATGCACAAAAGAGCACCACAGATGTGTTGTTTGCTTTGAGAATGTTGATTGAGCAGTACAGAGAAGGCCAGAAGGAGTTATATTGGGCATTTGTGGATGTAGAGAAAGTATACGACAGGGTGCCGAGAGAGGAGGTGTGGTATTGTATGAGGAAGTCGGGAGTTGCAGAGAAGTATGTAGGAGTGGTGCAGGATATGTATGAGGGAAGTGTGACAGTGGTGAGGTGTGCGGTTGGAATGACAGATGGGTTCAAGGTGGAGGTGGGATTACATGAAGGATGGGCTCAGAGCCCTTTCTTGTTTGCAATGGTGATGGACAGGTTGACAGACAAGATCAGGCAGGAGTCTCCATGGATGGTGATGCTCGCGGATGACATTGTGATCTGTAGCGAGAGTAGGGTGCAGGTTGAGGAGAGCCTGGAGAGGTGGAGGTATGCAGCTCAGGTTGGACGGTTTGGAGACAAAGCAAGAGAGACAAGATTGAGATGGCTTGGACATGTGTGGAGGAGAGATGCTGGGTATATTGGAGGAAGGATGCAGAATATGGAGCTGCCAGGGAAGAGGAAAAGAGGAAGGCCAAAGAGGAGGTTTATGGATGTGGTGAGGGAAGACATGCTGGTGGCTGGTGTGACAGAGGAAGATGCAGAACACAGGAAGAAATGGAAATGGATGATCCGCTGTGGCGACCCCTAACGGGAGCAGCCAAAAGTAGTAGTAGTAGTAGTAGTAGATTGTATATCAAGATCTTTTAATATATTCTGTAATTTATGACAAATAAATTTCTAGGGCCTTTTAGAAACTAATTTTAAATGTCATGGAAACAAATTACATGTTTGCAGCATGCTACAGAACAGTTGTGTCCTCTCCTACTTAAAGACCCCCCCCCCTTTTTCTCCCTATTGCACCTGGCTAATTACCCTACTCTTCCAAGCCATCCTGGTCACTGCTCCACCCCCTCTGCTGATCCGGAGAGGGCTGCAGACTACCACGTCTCCTCCGATACATGTGGAGTCGCTAGCTGCTTCTTTTCACCTGACAGTGAGGACTTTCGCCAGGGAGACGTAGCGCGTGGGAGAACCACGCCATTCCCCCCGATTCCCCCTCCCCTCTGAACAGACGCCCCGCCCCGACCGACCAGAGGAAGGGCTAGCGCAGCGACCAGGACACATCCACATCTGGCTTCCCACCCACAGACACGTCCATTGTTTCTATAGGGACCAAGCTGGAGGTAACTCGGGGATTCGAACCACCGATCCCCGTGTTAGTAGGCAACGGAATAGACTGCCACGCCACTTGGACACCAAAGACTGAGTTTTTATATATTCCAAAGTCAGGTGAATTGGCCGTATTAAATTGTCCTTAGCTGTGAATGTGTGTGTGTGTGTGTGTGTGTGTGTGTGTGTGTGTGTGTGTGTGTGTGTGTGTGTGTGTGTGTGTGTGTGTGTGTGTGTGTGTGTGTGTGTGTGTGTGTTGCCCCTGTGATGGCCTGGCAGCCTGTCCAGGGTGTCTCCCCACCTGCCACCCAATGACTGCTGGGATAGGCTCCAGCATCCTCGAGACCCTGAGAGCAGGATAAGTGGTTTGGATAATGAATTAATGAATTAATGAATGAAGACCTGACGAAGACTGCCATGCTAAAATGTTGGCTTTGTCAGTATATTACATTTGTGTTGAGGCCATAAGTGTGTGACTGCCATCTATTAATTGAAGTTTTTTTCAGTTTAAACACAATGTCAAATGAATAACGTGCAAATACAATATCTCTTTTACTGAACATAGTGTCAATACAAGTTTTAGCTGTTGAATGTCAATCCATGTTTAAAATCTCAGCTATAAAAGCTATGTATACTACAAATATATGTTCATTAAGGACTCATGTGATATATTTATTTGATATTCCTGGGTGTTGTAAGGCCCATGGCATAAAGGTCATGTGCAATAGAACTGGTTACGTGTTCACAATTTCACAATATAAGAGGTCCAAAGATATAATTATATGTGTATTATCTGTATAATTATCTCTGTATGTTTACACATATTGCTTATCACACCAGAGTATAACATTCTTGAAACTTTTTGAAAATTGAGAAGTAGATTCATAACCATTAGACAGAGTGCAATCACACTTCCTTATGACCATATAATCACACATGCCATGTTCAGAGGGTCCTAAAACAATATGCTGCAGTAAAATGTCTTATATCTCAGGATTTTTGGTAGTCAGTTATAACAGTGTGATGCCACAGTGTCAGATTGTTGAGTTTTTGATATTTAGGAGAGAGAACCATGGTAAGTAAGCAGAAAGTGCAATCACGTTATTTGATCATTTATTAAAGTCTAACGTGCCATGTTTTTGTTTTTGTTTTTTTTTTATTTTTTTTTATTCTGAGCTTTTTAACAAAGATTTTTCCACATGCTGAAATACATTCCATACAAAAATGCAAACTGGACTGTCAGTTTTGAAAACTGATTAAACAGAGCTCCCTATAGGCGATACAACGTCACCTTTAAGGTGGAACGGAAACTTCGAATAAGAAGAACCTATATGAAGCCCAAGTTCAGCCTCGTGGGTCTCCGCCTGCCGTCGGTTGCTGGTGTTCCAAGATACCATAGGAGGTGCACACAAGTGTAGAACAATTAGTCCGGTAAGGTCTGACGGTCATAAATGTACACGTACACGTAGTGTATGCGAGTAAGCTAACAATTAATGCAAAACCAATCCGCGCGCGCGCGCGCGTGTGTGTGTGCGAGAGAGAGAGAGGAGCCTGTCTGTCTGTCCATCCGTAGGGGTTGTGTAGTGAGGCTTTCCACTGACAGTTGATACTGAATAATATGATCTCCTGCTGGCAATTGCTGTCTTTTATGTCCAAGCAAAAGTATTTCTGGAAAATTATTGCCTATAAAAAAAGTGGGAGCCCCGCCGTAGTTTAAAGGCCAAGCAGCAGGGGGCGACATAACGGTCAATCCTATTAGGTCCTACTTTTGTCCCATTCTTAATGCCGTAGTACGAAAAAATGGCGACCGCAGTGTTGGTTTGCCGTCCTGCGAGTGTCCTTCCTAAAATTTCGGGTGAGCTTGAAATAAATAGTTTTGTCTTGGTTGGTACCTGAATATACCCGAGTCCAGGTTCGTCAATAAGGCTTTATGTTTGCATGGCATCCCAACACACGTATGCCTTTAGATCGCGACGTCGTCTTAGGTGACCTTGCTAACAACCCTAGCTAAAATTGCTATGTGCATTAATCTTGTAGACTAGAGCCACAAACAATCTTATTACTACTATCATATTCCCACTGTTTAGACACCTGTAGGTGAGTAAACCTGCCTACCTAGCTATGTCCACAACGCTGTTAACTGACCAGTAGTTACGCGAAAGGTTTTAAGTTCATGTTAAGCTAACCTATTTAGCAAAACAACACTAGTATGTGACCATTTGCCAAAACCATTGCAGGGGTATGCTAAGTCAATTCAAACGTATCTGTAATAACGTTTTATATTCATTTAGTTGCTGTAGTGGTTAGCTCCAGCTTGCCTCACTTCAAAACAAAGCTTCCCCAGATCAGGTGGCGCACAGTATTGCATTAACCTAAAGAATCTATCAATTTTGTGTTCTTCACTTGTGGACTCGTTTTCCCTTGCCTCTCCTCTAGCTTGTTAGAATGACTTAAATCTCATGCCACCGTCATTGGTTTCCATCCTCCCTTTCTTTTCTAGACTTCTTCAAAAAGTCTAGAAAAGTCTGTATTGCAGTTTAAGCAAAACAAGACACAAAAGTTAATCGTGATGACGGAAGGTCGAGGATTCTGATTGAACTCATGATCTAGGTTAGAACTTGACTCGGGTCATGTTGAAATGCTTGTGATTTTTCTTTTGTCCTGTCTGAAGGTGTTTGCTCCCCTGCAGCTCTCTCAGCCATCCCTGCAACTAGCCAGCAGAGGAAACTGCACCAAGCTGTCATCCCCAAAGGGAAAGGGGGTCGCTCCTCATCCAGCGGAATAGCTGCCACTGTTTTTGGAGCTACAGGTTTCCTTGGTCGATATGTGGTCAACAGACTGGGTGGGTTATCAACACAACCTTGTACAGAAATGATAAAGCATTAGACTGTGAAGCAACATTTCAAGTATGTCGAGCTATTTCAAGACATGTCAAGACATTCAAACTAGCCAATATTCTGTTGTCTTAATTGGCAATAACTCAAACAAGCCCCCCCCCAGCACACCCCCTTCATAACAACTACTGCTAAACAAGTATTTTAAGATCCCCTCCACTGTAAAATGTTTTTCTTATGTTTGTGTCCCCTAAAATGTCTAACCTTGACTTGTATCTGTGCAAAGTTTGTCAAGAGCTGTCTGTGCATGTCCTCAAAATCTGAGATTCAAATGTACCCCAGGCAAGCTAGATTTGGTACGTCACATATCTGAAAGCCAATCGCTGTCTAATATGCAAAGAAACCCGAATCCTCCTGCGAAGAGTTGACTTGTCAGTACAGAGAGTGAGTTTGCATTAGCATAGTGAAAGTTTTGACAGCAAATATGGTAGAGTGTGTAGTTTTTGGATGTAAACCGGACTCTGGTGTTTCCTTCCACTATCTACCAAAAAAATTCTACTAAATTCTAAATTCTATTATACTGCTGAAATTGGTGGAATTTATTTACAGACATTGGGTTCACATGCCTACAAACAAAAATACATTACCATTCTAATATGTCTATTTGCGGCAAGTCTGTTGCCACGACAGTGTTTGGACCGAGGGACGGAGGCAAATATCGTCAGTCACAAATACATTTATTATGACTCGTACATAAAAACACAAAGACTAAATGGAGCCAGCCACAGATCTGGCCTGCATGGAGAGCTTAACCAGTCTTTCCCCGGCACACCTCGCAACCCTTCCTCCCTTCTCCGGCTCCACTTCCTTGCAGTGACGGTGACCTGGCAGCAGCCATGCCCGGCACACTTTGCTGTCCGTGGCACATGCAGCATCTTCCTCGTTCCTGTGCCCACAGCCCAGCACTCCCCCACGGCAACGGTCTGCTCCAGCTCTCCCTCCGTCTCTCTCTCCATCTGCACCAGCTTGCCGTCTTGTCTGTCTCAATCGTCTGTACATTGGCCTCCGCCCAGTGTGGCAGTGGTGGTGAGGCTTCACTTGCCATGCTGACACAAGAGAGTGAACTGGTGGCTCAGCAGTCAGCGGGGAGGATAAAGGCTCCACAATCACACCAGCTTGTATCAGGTGTGCCCCCCTCCCTGCTGGCGCTAACAAGCCATAGCAACCCTCTCCAATTTCCTCCTCCTCCGTTCTTCTTTGTCTTCTTCTTCTTCTTCGTCTTCTTCTAATGCTGCTGCTGAATCGGTTTCTGGTTCGAACATGTTTGGCTGAATTACTCCCGATTATTACCACTTGCCATTGTGTAGTGTACAGTAGAAAGCAAAACAGAAAAGCAGAGGTTACTGTGTTTAATGAGCAGAATCGATTGTGAGCAGATGTATACATTGAAGGCAAGCGGCGGAGGGGTAGGGAGCTGCAGGTGGGAGGCGGGGGACATTTGAGTTGAGGTATGGGGATAATTTGCGTATTCATAGATTCTGGATTTCTTTAATGAGGGAGAAGGAGTAGATGTGATTCTCAGGATTTTAGCAAGATAATTTAACTTATTTTGCAGAAAAAAACACATCAGACAATTTATTGTATCAAGCAGTGCATTTTGCTGGAGAGGACTGGAGGGGAACATTAATTGTATTTTGAAACAGTGCTCTTTTTGAACTAAGTTTTCCAAACTGAGTCAGTCGAAATTGCAAGACATTCCTGGTCATTGCAGAATATTAACTGCTAACTGTTTTGTTGAATTAAAGAAATCATTGGCATAATAAAAGTTGATATATTTTACTGAAGGGAATTATTGCCTTAAATGTCCATAGCTAGGGCTGTGTTTCCTAAACATTAATACATATTTACACTCCATTATAAAGCAGTTAGGAGAATAGGATATTTTTGAAGTGTTTCATTGTGGTCTGTGAAGGGTCCTAGAAATGCATGAGTAGATCTTCTGTCCAATATTTTTTTTTTAAACATAAGAAGGGCTGTTTGTTCACCTGACTCGTGTTTTGCAGGTCGTATTGGTTCTCAGGTTGTAATCCCTCATCGGTGTGATCAGTATGATGTCATGTACTTGAGACCCATGGGGGATCTTGGACAGCTCATTTTCATGGTACAGTACATAAAAACAGTTCGTAACACCTTCCGGAAAGATTTTAATTGTTGTGAACAGTGTATTCTTTAATCTGTATGCATCAGTAAATCTTTAACCGTAATTAAAATCCATTTCCTCACATTTTTCTTATAGGACTGGGATGCGAAAAACAAAGATTCCATCAAACGGGCTTTGGAACATTCTAATGTTGTCATCAACCTGGTCGGCAGAGAGTGGGAGACAAGGTAAAAAAAAAATTTGTTGGAAAAATTGTACACACTTGTGTGTCTGACTCTACAGACTTTTCTCATAGGAAAAAGGACTTCTTCCCCCATTCTGGAGCTGGCTAATGGTAGCCTAAGAATGATGTTTTCCCCTTCTTTGAAGCACCTGCAATCTGCTCACCCAAATGTTCTCTGCACCCTACCATGTGTTGCAACAGCAAACAAACCTTACCTCAGTGGTATTCGGTTATGTGCCACAGACAACCATGTCTTTGGAGGTTTTAATTCCAACCCAACTCTACACCAGCTGATGTCACTACTAATTAATGTTGGAATCAGACAACACGAATTCAGCCTGATTTTGACATGATTTAGTCATCGCTGACAAATTTCCAGTGTCGGGCCCAGTTATGAATGTCAAGAATGCCCAACAGGCATCTTTACCCCATGTAGTGTGACATAATCGTTAGGGATGCACCGATACCAGTATCGGGTATTGGTCCAGTACTGCCCTAATGTACTCATACTCGTACTCGTAAAACTACTCCGATGCAACCGCACCCGATACCCGACTAGACAATTCCTGCTGAAATTGTGAAAAGTGAACGGTGCCTTTTTTCGTCATTTGTATGGGAAGAGGAGGAGATAGAGCCAGGTAGACAACGCGGAGTGGCAGCAAAGAAGCAGACAAACACGTCAATGTGTCATTTGTCCAAACGGAGCGAGAAATTATAAAGTTACAAGCATGTGTAACTTGGATGAGTGCTGACAGCTCAGGCACGGATGCAGTGCGTCATGTTGGTGGGGTGGAGCAAGTTGTTTTACCTGCTACACTGCGACTGTGTTGCGTGTGGTTGCATGCCAGCCTTGTTTTCTGCTTCACTAGGTGAAAACCATAGAACTGTGTAAAAGAAAAAAACAAGTACAGTCTTTAAAAATGATTAAAATAAATACCTCATTGTATCAGAGGCAATGCAACCTTGTGGGTTGTTTTCCTGTTGCACATTAAAATAAATGAAATGAATGTGTATCCATGATCCTGTAGTTAAAAAAGTCTAATTAATTAATTCAGTACCAGTTAATATAGCCTATGCTTCCAAACCCTGCATAACCAACTGCATAATAACTTGGCAAAACTCAATATGCACACAGAAATCTCCTCGGAAAACTCCTCGGGAAATACAGCTGGCATGCAACCACACACAACACCGATGCAGTCAGATGTCAGCAACACCATGTTATGTATTTAATTTGTTACAGTCAGAAAGTGAGGAACAGCTGATGAAAATAAAACTTGTTTCCAAAGTCATTGTTAGAATTGTAATTGTATTATTAAGTACTCATCGGTACTCGGTATTGGCAAGTACCCAAATATAAGTACTTGTACGTGGTCTGAAAAAAGTGGTATTGGTGCATCCCTAATAACCGAAGTACAGTGATGTGGCATCTGGGATGCCCCACAACACCGCAATGAAAAGTCTAGCATGTCAGAATACTTTTTTATTTTGCTGCCTAGTCTGACATCTCCTACGACGTGTTCCTTGATGTTGGCCAATAGGATGGTAGAGTGCTCTCTGGTGCACATATGTAAACATGGCAAAGAGAAAGAGGGCTGCTGCTGTCAGGTAGAACAATGAAACCAAGGAAAGGTTGAGCAGTGGCAATAATACCCCTGCCTTGTTGACGTTTCCTCGACGGAGTACCATGACAGAGTCAAAAAAGATAAATGTTGTTGAGACATAGCGGAGGCACTTCAGCAACCCAGTGAGTAGCTGGTTAAGCTGTGCAAGGTTATCACTCCCCAGTATCACTAGCCACAACATCGTCCACAATCGTTTTTCCTTTTTTGGAACACAAGACTGCCAGCATCACACGTAACGGTTCTGTAGCCATGATTGATGATTTCTTGACCCTTCTCTCCAACGACCTTTGAACTCATGCAAGATCATGAAAGGCAGCATACGATGATTGGTCGGGGTCACGGTTGTAGTGTTGCCAGTCTCCCAGTCAAAACACTGCAAGAATTTATAGCACTATGATTGCCTAATCTGACATGGTGACCATTGTGAAAGACAAAAATATCATGTAGTCTGATCCCAGCATTATACGCCTTCAACCTGACAGGGGAGAACTAAATGGTGAAATCGAATGGAGTACTGTTGGGTTGGAATGAAAACTTGCATATGCATGGCTCTTTGCAGTACGATTAATTTCACTGTTGTAGCCAATATATTGTGAACATGCTGGGACCAGAATATAGGCAAAAGAATGATAAACACGAGATTTGTTTAGTTTTCTTGCTGCTCTGTTTTTTTCATCTGTAATAAACGAAGGCCCAGATGTAGACTTCACTGTATTAGTCATGGTTATAACTACCTGCTAATTGTCTTGCTGGCTGCAAGATTTTACTATTTTACAGCATGGGGTAGCACGTTGGCCCAGTGGTTAGTACTGTTGCCTCACAGCAAGAAGGAACCCCAGGCTGTCCCAGGTCCTTTCTGTGTGGCGTTTGCATGTACCCCCTGTGTCTGCGCGGGTTTTTTTCTGGGTGCTCCAGTTTCCTCCCACCACATGCATGTTAGGGTTAATACTCCTCCTGTCTGTGTCCTTGATCAAGGCACGGCAAGAAGAACTGGAGTTGGTCCCCAGGCACTGCTAGGTGGCTGCCCACTGTTTCCAGTGTGTGTTGGGAAGGTTTAAATGCAGAGGATGAATTTCCCCATGGGGATTAATAAAGCACATCTTATCTTATCCTTAAAACTGGACTGTCTGCCGGTATTGCATAAGTCAATGGATTGTAAGTGTTTCTCTTTGTTCTTTGCACAGGAACTATGGCTTTGAGGATGTTTTCGTCACCATTCCTCAGCAGATTGCCAAGGCAGCCAGAGAGGCTGGCGTCGCAAAGCTCATCCATATGTCTCACCTCAATGCAGATATCCGCAGCCCCTCTAAATACCTGAGGAATAAGGTAGGGTTGGGCCTCTATCTGCAGCCCATTTCTCTCCCGAAAAATAACTTTCAGGAGTAATAGTTCGATATCTATCCGATATTGTTCTCACATCAAAGCTCCACATCCAAGAATAGTAAAGTTACTTTATATCAGACCTGGGCACCTGTGCCATGGAGAGTAAAGAGCATGCATGTTTTCCTTCCCTCAAATCACTACTCTATTGGGGTTTCATTGATTAGCGCACAGTCAACCAAAGAGGACAGATTTATCGGTGAAACCACCTGGTGTAGTTAGAAGGAAAACCTGCATATTCTTGGCACACAGTTGCCCAGGTCTGATCTATATTGATGCTTTTGATCAATGCTTGGAATGCATCTTTGCCACAGGCTGTAGGGGAAACAGCAGTGAGAGATGAGTTCCCTGATGCCATCATCATGAAACCCTCTGAGATGTTTGGCAGGGAAGACAGATTCTTCAACCATTACGCAAGTAAGACTGCTGTTAGCACGTGGGTCTTTTTGTGTGTATGTGGCAGATCGGACCCGACTAATGACCTACAGCTTATATGTCTGTCTCTAGGTGATGGTTAAGGTGAAACTAAATTGCACACATACCCCTCAAAGCTACCGTAGCTATCGTGTGTGTGTGTGGGGGGGGGGGTTAACAAAGTCTGTAATTCTGTTACATATGTATTTATGATCCGTCAAATACAGATAATGTTTGTAGCACAATTATTTTATGCATCAAACAGTTGGGTTGTCTTGGCAGTACTATATACTGGTATTGCTCGACTGCGGTCGAAGGATGATGATTACGACCGTTGATGAGTGGTATTGCCACATTTCACCACTAGAGGGGCCCATTGGCTTTCCTTATCATGCTGCATTCATTCCCGTCTATATACCTTGTTCTGGTGATAGTAGTGAAGAAGTTTGCCCTCCATAACTTAAATATTTACAGGCTAAAAACTCTCTTTAAAAAATGTCAGTTGCAGGTAGTGTTTTGATTTGTAGTTTGGCGCTTTTCAGACATACGTTGGTTTGGCTCAGCCGTGCCACTTATCTCCATGGGGAAGAAGACGGTGAAGCAGCCTATTCATGTAAGTTCATTAAAAGAGGTCTGAGGGCCCACTAGATTTAGATTAGGATTTTGTCTGACAAAGATTGTTTTAGGGCACTTTTTGAATTTGTTTTAATCAAAGATATTAAGTGTTCCTTTTCCAATGCAACCAGTTGATCAGCTCCATAGAGGTACATGTGGTGTTTTACAACATTCAGCTGGTTTATGCTGTACAAGAAAAAAACATTTGCACTTATCTATATACACTCACCGGCCACTTTATTAGGCACACCCGTCCAACTGCTCGTTAACGCAAATTTCTAATCAGCCAATCACATGGCAGCAACTCAATGCATTTAGAGGCATGTAGACATGGTCAAGACGATCTGCTGCAGTTCAAACCGAGCATCAGAATGGGGAGGAAAGGTGATTTAAGTGACTTTGAACGTGGCATGGTTGTTGGTGCCAGACGGGCTGGTCTGAGTATTTCAGAAACTGCTGTTCTACTGGGATTTTCACGCACAACCATCTCTAGGGTTTACAGAGAATGGTCCGAAAAAGAGAAAATATCCAGTGAGCGGCAGTTCTGTGGGCGAAAATGCCTTGTTGATGCCAGAGGTCAGAGGAGAATGACCAGACTGGTTCGAGCTGATAGAAAGGCAACAGTAACTCAAATAACCACTCATTACAACCGAGGTATGCAGAAGAGCATCTCTGAACGCACAACACGTCGAATCTTGAGGCAGATGGGCTACAGCAGCAGAAGACCACACCGGGGGCCACTCCTGTCAGCTAAGAACAGGAAACTGAGGCTACAATTCGCACAGGCTCACCAAAATTGGACAATAGAAGATTGGAAAAACGTTGCCTGGTCTGATGGGTCTCGATTTCTGCTGCGACATTCGGATGGTAGGGTCAGAATTTGGTGTCAACAACATGAAAGCATGGCTCCATCCTGCCTTGTATCAACGGTTCAGGCTGGTGGTGGTGGTGTAATGGTGTGGGGGATATTTTCTTGGCACACTTTGGGCCCCTTGGTACCAATTGAGCATCGTGTCAACGCCACAGCCTACCTGAGTATTGTTGCTGACCATGTCCATCCCTTTATGACCACAGTGTTCCCATCTTCTGATGGCTACTTCCAGCAGGATAACGCGCCATGTCATAAAGCTCGAATCATGTCAGACTGGTTTCTTGAACATGACAATGAGTTCGCTGTACTCAAATGGCCTCCACAGTCACCAGATCTCAATCCAATAGAGCACCTTTGGGATGTGGTGGACCGGGAGATTCGCATCATGGATGTGCAGCCGACAAATCTGCAGCGACTGCGTGATGCTACATGTCAGTATGGGCCAAACTCTCTGAGGAATGTTTCGAGTACCTTGTTGAATGTATGCCACGAAGGATTAAGGCAGTTCTGAAGGCAAAAGGGGGTCCAACCCGGTACTAGCAAGGTGTACCTAATAAAGTGGCCAGTGAGTGTACATCCCCACTAACATGAAATGTCAGTAAACAAACAGTAAGCAACTACAGCCATTCTCTGTAATGTTAAACATCTATCTTGCACACAGTACCTGTATTCCACCACACTTGGCCATCTACTTACAGGGTCCATCTCTTTTATCTCTCAGGTGGTAGATGTGGCCAAAGCAATCATCAGCGCCATCCAAGACCCTGATTCTGATGGGAAGACATATGCTCTAGTTGGGTAGGTAACCAGCATTCATTTTTAGTTTGATGCCCTATGGCTAGGGATATGGGTATATGTGTGGATTTACAAGTTGCAACAAAGTGAAGTAAAATGCAAAAACAACCTGAACTGTTTAAGTTTAAAGTTGTTGGGATGTTAATACTCTTTGCCCCCCAAATTTGCTAATGCCACGAGAGGGCGTCGGAGACAAAACGCCCCTGTATTGTGTTGCTGATATATGTCAGGGTCCAGCACATTCGACCAATACGATATGACCAGAGTAGGGAGGGGACACACTGTCACACCCACTACTCTCTCACTTTCCTCTTGTGTCTCAATTGAAAAATGTGCACCACACCCAAAACATGCAACATTATTGGTATAAACATGAATGTCCTGCAAATTTTTTTGCCGTTTAACTTATGTTTAATTATTGCAGAGCAATAAAACAAAAGCATTATTACTCAATTCAAACCTAAACCTCTTGGGAATAGAGATTGTCATTTCAGGCAGTTAAATTTTCAGGTTCATTTCAGAAAGTCATTAAAATTTCCTAAAATCTCTTCCAGAACATGCTTTCTTTTAAAGTTTTGAACATTTACATGTAAACAAATATCCTTTTTGATAGTTTCTATTGCTTGGTTGTTGTTTTTTATTACGATAGCTACATCCAGGCATTTGGTATTGGTTACTAGTATCTAATTCAACTTGCCAGGAAAAAATGATTTGGCACATAGTGATTTACGTCTTCATCATATCAGCCAAATGCAGAAGATTAATACAGGAGTGGTGTGTTTGTAGTGGAAGCAAAGAAACAACTTCAACAGAGCAAGATATAAATGACCTTTACCAACAGGTCCAAATGAATAGCCAAAATCCCAGTTCAATTTTTGGTTTGTTTGGTGGTGAAGAAGGTGCACCACTACCCCCGAAGGAGGGGGTTAGTGTAACGTACACGAATAAGTGGACCCTTTAGTCGACTGGTTAATGTTGTTGCCCACGGTGCGGAATACACGAGTTCACGCCCCGGCTGTGACGGTCCGGCCGGGGATGCCCTTCCCGAAGGAAGGGGGCAATGTAACGATCACGGATGAATAGGCTCCGTAGCCCTTGGCTAAGGGGTCGGACCCTTTAGTCGACTGGTTAACGTTGTCGCCTGCGGTGCAGGAGATACGGGTTCGTGTCCCAGCTGTGGCGGTTCCCGGGGCTGCCCCCCTAATTTGCTGCATTGGTACAACAGCACTGGCGACTCAATTTCATTTTTATCAGGTCACTAGGATTTGGAGAACTCAAACACTATCACTATGTCAGAATGTTGGACAAAATGTTATCGATGTTAGACAAAAACAGCAATCTTCAGATTGTACATTTTATATAATTTATTCACAATTTTGCTGTTAAAAGATTTGCAGGTAAAATTCTAAAGATTTTGCAAAACAAGTAATCTCATTATTGTGTATGTGGGGTTCCTTTCTAAATTTCTTTCCATGTTTCTAATTATCTTGACATTATTGCATATTTTGTCCATCAACACTCTTGGCATGTCACTTTTTCTGACGCTCTTCTTAATGAGCATTCAAGTTACACTGATGAGCCAAAACATTATGACCACTCACAGGTGAACCGAATAAAGTTGATCATCTCCAAACAAAGGCACATGTCAAGGTCTGGGTAGATTAGATGGTAAGTGAACAATCAGTTAACATAGTCAACGTGTTGGATGCAGGAGAAATGGGCAGGAGTTGAGACCTGAGCGACTTCGACAAGGACCAAATTATTATGGCCAGATGATTGGCTCAGAGCATCTCTCAAATGGCAAGGCTCGTGGGCTGCTCTGGTCAGCACTGGTGAGTACCTGCCGACAGTGGTCTGAGGAGGGACAAACCACAAACCAGCGACAGGGTGTTGGGCACCCAAGGCTATCTTGTCTGGTCTGGTCCAAACCAACAGAAGGTCTACTGTGGCACAAGTCACAGAAAATTTTAACGATGGTTATGGATGGAATGTTTCACAACACGTAGTGCATCACACCCTGCTGTGTATGGGGCTGTGTAGCTGCAGACCAGTCGGAGTGCCCATGATGACCCCTGTCCACCGTCAAAAGCACCTACAATGGGCACCCCGCATCGGAACTGGACCTTGGAGCAGTAGAAGAAGGTTATCTGGTCCGATGAGTCCCTTTTTACATTTAGCTCGTGGATGGCCATGTACATGTGTGCTGTTTACCAGGGGAAGTGATGGCATCAGGATGCACTGTGGGAAGATGACAAGCTGATGGAGGGAGTGTGATGCTCTGGGCAGTGTTCTGCTGGGAAACCCTGAGTCCAGCCATTCATGTGGATGTCAGTTTGACATGTGCCACCTACCTAAACATCGTTGCAGACCAGGTTTACCCCTTCATGGCAATGGTATTTCCCTGATGACAGTGGCCTCTTTCAGCAGTATAATACGCCCTGCCACACTGCATACATTGTTCAGGAATATTTTGGGGAACATAATGAAGTGTTCAAGGTGTTGCCCTGGCCTCGAAATTCTACAGATCTCAATTCGATTGAGTATCTTTGGAATGTGCTGGACCAACAAGTCCGATCCACGGTGGCTCCACCTTGCAATTTACAGGACTTGAAGGATCTGCTGCTGATGTTTTGGTGCCAGATACCGCAGACACCCTGAAGGGTCTTGTGGAGTCAGTGCATCAGCGGGTCAGTGCTGTTTTGGCAGCACATGGAGGACCAGCAGCATATTAGGCATGTGGTCATAATGTTTTGGCTCATCAGTGTATGTTTCTTACTGAGAAAAATTGGTCTTGTTATGCTTATCAATCCAGCAGGTCCTTAGATTAAACAAGTCTTCAAGAAGCCTTATGTGGTGGATTATTGATGTGATGTGGCCTGTTTTTTTTTTTCCAGTCCCCACCGTTACCTTCTTCGTGATCTGGTGGAGTACATCTATGCCATGGCACACAGACCTTTTGTGCCCTACCCCATGCCTCGTCCTCTTTATCAGTAAGTGGTCACCTGAATTTGTTTTCCCTTGCTATTCCAAAATGGGATTTCTCTGAACTGACAGCTAAATAATTCTGAAGGACACTTCAGTCAGTACACAAGAATGGATACTTGTTACATATTAGACTCAATACCCTGGGAAATGTTCTTGTGTTTGCTTGGGTGTATAGCCATGACCTCAACTGTCTCTGTTATTGCCCTGTTGCAACATACTGTGTCCTTATAACTGTTCAACCATTTCATTTTCTAATTTCAGCTTGATAGCTCGTTTTTTTGCAATGAACCCATTTGAGCCCTGGACAACCCCTGACAAAGTAGATAGGGTAAGAAACAAAATACTTAAATTTCCAGGCAAACCCCTGGCATAACCCAAAACATGTTAGAATTCAGTAACTAACTGCAGAGCCTCCACAGCTCTCCCTCTGTAGTGTGCTGCACACTCCAAAAACACAAATGCGTTGTATAGCATCAGCCCTGCTTTAACAGCCAGTAATCCCTTCCCTGTGTGTTTTCAGTTTCACACAACTGACATGAAGTACCCAGGACTTCCTGGTCTTGAGGATCTTGGGATTGTTCCCTCTACCGTAGAACAGAGGGCTATTGAAATTCTGCGTCGCCATCGTCGTTCCCGTTACTTGGAAGCTGACCTGGACGAAACTAAGCCAGCCAAGACTGTCAACTATTGAGTTCGTTCCCAAAAAGCCTCAAAACATCAGCATTGCTGCTGCAGACCTATCTCCCTGTACTGCTTTGTCTTTAACTGTTATGTACATAAATAAATTACAGATCATCCTCCTAAATATTGTTTTTGTGTAATTACGATTTTCTTTTTCATTGTTGTATTGTTGTGTCTTTAGTTGCTCGTGTCATCTACCACCATAGAAATCATTCACAAATATGGCATTATCATTGCAGTTTTGCTGAGGAAGTGGGCTTGGCCATGTTAGTACCCATCTATGTTGAGGAAGGTGCAGCTCCTCCCTTTTAGACCGCACTCATTTCTCCACCCTCATGAGTGGAGTGCAATATAAATTGCCACTGGGTCGTCCTTTTTCCGTGTAATTCACTTGGAGTTAACCATTTACACATTAACTGGTGATACTCAATAAGTTTCTTCCACACATACAAAAGTCTCCAGAATCATATGTAGGGCAGTAGCCTGGGTGGGCCACTGGAGGTCGATGATGCTCCAGCACCAGTGGGTTACACATACATTATTTTATTGAAAGGAGCCATGAATCAACCGTCACCTGCAATACTACAGGGCTAGAGCGGTCTATGTGCATGATTGTGAGAACTGAGTTGTCCTGCTTTATTGCACTACTGCAGCAAGCTGTAAAATGTCTTGAGACGCCCGTCCCCCTCCCGCCGCCGCCGCCGCCGCATGAACAGACTGCAACAATGAAGAAATCCTCCTTGTGAGCAGCTGGAGTCATTTGGTTCTTGTTACTCTTAATTTGTCACCATCAATGTGAAATGCAGTTGGACAACAGGCATGGAGGATCAAGAAAAGGTCTTGGATCAGGATCTGACAGTAAAACTAGACTGACTTGAACAGAACCTCAACAACCTGGGTAAGAACAAACACGTGGGCATTTTTTTGAACAGCCATAGGATACACATCAAATTCAAGACTGATCATGATGTTGTGCTCTCGTTTTACGAAAGGATCAGATGAAACTGATGGTGATCATTGTGATATTTAAAGTTTACAAGCAGTAGTACAGAGCAAAACACTGAAGACATGAACCAGGGATATGGAGTGATTCAGGAGTGGAGCTACATGAAACGCATTGACCTCATCAACCAGCACACAGCATCAGCAAAGGAACTCAAAACTGTATCTTAAACTTAATTAAAACTTTTAAATATTAAACCTCTTACTCCCTCTGTCAATCCAGATTTGGAAAGTCCTGGTTCAATGACTACAGCAAGATCAGGGCTTGTGAGTGGTTTTTTGTATTTACAAATTGCCTCTGATTGGTTAAGGGCGGGGTTAGGGTTAGCCAATCAGGGGCATGTGAACGGTTTCGTCACACGAAAGTTGAATCTAAAGTTGGTTGGAAAAATTATCGACACACACTGGCCACAGACGCAGAGCCCGCCGGAAGTCAGTTGATTAAACACACCTGGAGTGAGATATGGATTAAGAACCGTGTTCCGCTGGCCCTGGGATGAAATGAGCTCTGACTTTTGTGATTACGCCTCTAAAGACATCCCCATTATTTTGGTGGGGGGGTAATTATTCCGAAAGTGGAAATATATGTATAACTTTCCAGTAATTAACAAATTGACTGCCAACTCCTCTTGTCAAATTTAGGCGGTCTTTTCCCTCAATTTGGATATGATCAGCTAACATGAGGGCTGTGTGGTTAAAGCGCCCGGTCTTCTTACTGGGCGGGATTCTGCTCGTCACTTATTTGGTTGTTTTCTTAATGAATATATATGATAAAACAAAAACGACTGGAAACCAGATGGACAAACCTCGAGTCGTTAGAAGACATGCTGATGTGGACTTGACCATTGGCAATCTCTGTGAGTTGTTTATTCCTCTCTTAATTCATAGTATGACACACGTGCATGCGCGTGCGTGCGCGCACTTGCGTGTCTGTTTGTTTTTTGTTGTTTTTTGTTTTGTTTTTTACATTGGCAAACGCATTGTATTGCTCAGCTTACAAAGAGGACCGTGAGACATAATGGGAGATCAACAAATGTTGAGAGCTTTGTTTTATGATGGTCACAAATAGGAAAATATATGAACACATCAGTTTAATCCCATGAAAACGAGTCTCTCAGCTCTTACCATTGACCAAGTTTTATTTTCATATGATATAACTGACATAATGTTCATATTTTTGTGCTCGTGGCAATCATAAAGCAAAGCTCTCACAATGTGTGTTGTATGTAGTATATTATATATATAGCGTTTTTTGCCCCCCCCCCCCCCCGGAAACCATCAATGGTGTAGATAAAAGTGTTCAACAAACGTGGATACCTGAACATCACACCCATATGTGCTTGTTGAACATCTCATTCCAAAACCATGGGCATTAATATAGAGTAGGTCTCCCCTTTGCTGCTAAAACAGCCTCCACTCTTCTGGGAAGGCTTTCCACTAGATTTTGGAACATGTCTGTGAGGATTTGCTCCCATTCGGCCACAAGAGCATTACTAAGGTTAGGTACTGATGTTTCGTTTGGAAGAAAGCCTGGCTCACAGTCGGCGTTCCAGATCATCCCAAAGGTGTTGGATGGGGTTGAGATTAGGGCTCTGTGCAGGCCAGTCAACTTCTTCCACACCAAACTCGGCAAACCATGTCTTTACGGCCCTCGCTTTGTGCATGGGGGCACTGTCATTCTGAAACAGGAAAGGAATTTCTCCAAACTGCTGCCACAAAGTTGGAAGAACACAGTTATCTGGAATGTCGTGTGCTGTAGCATTACGATTTCCCTTCACTGGAACTAAGGGACCTAGCCCAGACCATGAAAAACAAACCCAGGCCATTATTCCTCCTGCACCAAACTTTACATTTGGCACTATGCATTTGGGCAGGTAGCGTTCTGGCATCAACCAAACCCAGATTCATCTGTCAGACTGCCAGATAGTGAAGTGTGATTCATCACTCCAGAAAATGTGTTTCATCTGCTCCAGAGTCCAATGACGGTGTGCTTTAGACCACTCCAAGAGACGCTCAGTATTGCACATGGTGATCTTGAGCTTGTGTGCAGCTTTTTGGCCATGGAAACCCATTTCATGAAGCTCCTGACAAACAGTTCTTGTACTGACGTGGCTTCCAGAGGCAGTTTGGGACTCTGTAGTCAGTGTTGCAACCAAGGACGGATGATTTTTACGTACTTCAGTGCTCGGTGGTCCCGTTCTGTGAGCTTATGTGGCCTTCTGCTACATGGCTGAGCTTTTGTTGCTCCTAGATGTTTCCACTTCACAATAGTCAAGTCAATTTTATTTGTATAGCCCAATATCACAAATTACAAATTTGTCTCAAGGGGCTTTATAGCAACACAGCATCCTTTCCTTAGACCCTTAGATCGGATAAGGAACAACTCCCTAAAAAAAAAAAAAACTTTAACAGGGAGAAAAAAATAGAAAGAAGCCTCAGGGAGCGCAACAGAGGAGGGATCTCTCTCCCAAGACTGACAACATGCAATGGATGTTGTGTTTACATAATTTACAGAATGTAACATTGAAAGAGGATAACAGAATTATAATGGAATTATAGAATATATGAAGAATATAATGAGGGGGAAGCCAAGCTGTCCAGGGTGTCTTCCTGCCTGCCGCCCAATGACTGCTGGGATAGGCTCCAGCATCCCCGGGACCCTGAGAGCAGGATAAAAGGTTTGGATAATGGATGGATGGATGGATGCCAAGCAGCGTCCAGGTGGTGACCACCATCACCATGGAGACCTGGGAGGAGGACAGACTGCACATGCACACAAGGGAGACTCACATCACACCATTCACACACACAAAAACAGAAAGAAGACATCAGAGAAAGAGAAAAGACGTGAGAGAAGAGAACAGTTTGCAATAGTCAATAATCTATAATCTCGTCTGCAGAACAGTGCCTGGTAAATTCATTGAGACAGAAACCGACCTGCCATGCAGTACAGGTTGGGAAGCACTCAACTTAAAGGCAACTAATTGTAGGTTAAGTCAAAAAGATTAGTTTTAAGTTTGAACTTAAAGGACACAACAGACTCTGATTGTCTGGTGGCAATAACAGACAATGACAGCCTTACAGTTGACTGGGGGGCAGCTCTAGCAGGGCAGAAATTCAACCAACTGACTTGTTGGAAAGGTGGCATCCTATGACAGATGCGTTGAAAGTCACTGAGCTCTTCAGTATGACCCATTCTGCTGCCAATGTTTGTCCATAGAGACTGCATGGCTGTATGCACTGGCGTAACATATTTATTATAGGCCCTGGTGCAAGCAACCCTCGTAGACCCCCCCCCCCGTCTCTCTCTCTCACTCGCTCACACACACACACCACCACCACCATAGGTGGGTTTAGTAAGTAATTTTAGTAATGTATTTGTATAGCACCTTTCACAGATATACAATCACAAAGTGCTTCACAGCATAAAATAGAAATATCAAAGTAACAGACAAAGTTTATACAGATTAGTTATTGTAAAGGTCAGTACGTCAAAGATTTGCTACGCTTCAGAACCACGGAGAGCGGATGCACCACGGACAGAGTTTGGAAACCTAAACAGATGGTCTCTAAATCAAATCAGTCGACAAGGCAATGAAACAAGTCAACAAAGCCACTAGGCTGTAATATAGCTAATAGCCTTGTCATTCGACAGTAACAGGGGAGCACACATCACACTCAAAACGTGGTAGATTGCATGGTTTGGCATGCACGCAGCACACATTGCAGCTTTCCTTTTTTCCTTGCTCTCCTTCCTCTTTTTACATCCACTTTTATGTGTGTAACTCATGCTTGCTTGCTTGATTTTATTTTCTAATGTTACTTAGGTAGGCTAGATAGGTAAAAGATATTGCGCGCGCTAAACAAGCTAACATCACATGCTCAAAACAGACGCGTAACATTGTACTAGGACAATGCATGCAGAAATATTGACAGCCCCCCCCCCCCCCTAGCGACAGGCCCTGGTGCCACTGCACCGGCTGCACCACCTATATTTACGCCAGTGGCTGTATGCTTGATGTTATGCATCTACCAGCAATGCATGTGGCTGAAATAGCCAAATCCAGTCATTAGAAGAGGTGTCCACATACTTTTGCTGATATAGTGTATTATAACCTATAAGATCCATTGAGTGTAGTAGACCTCTAGTGTGAGAGCTAGAATAATCGAGCTATTTTTATAAGGCCTGTTTAAAGCCGTAATCTGCAACTTTTCTCCATTCATCATTTTATCTAGCTGGACCATGGAGTCAAGGTTACATGATATTAACCGGTATCCTTACCACAGTTGGAGATACTTTCTAGTTTTCGTATAATGCTTTTGTAATTATTTGGTTGGGTCACACCAACTGCTGCAGGGGCAAACATTTACATGTTGGAAGCGACTCCAACAGAAACTTGATGCTGATGTGGCCATGTTTCTCTTAGAAAATACAATCAGCCTTACTATAAAAGATTGTTACGATACATTTTGATAAATGTATTAGACTGCCTGTGTTTAGGGTTTATGTTGGTCTGTTTGGTCATTTTACAAGGGACTGCTTACTTGTGAGCTGATGGCACATGAGCGGCAATGGCTGCTGCACCTTGGTTATAGTCCAAAATCAGTTGCAGCAAGTTTATTTCACTCTGCCTCTTATATTGAACCTGTAGCGGACTCTATGGGCACAATTCACCATAATTGATAGACACGGGCGCTATACGAAAGGGTTTCCGGGTTGAGAGGGCGGAGCAAGGCGTTATTATGAATCCCACGACACTCCTAGACAAGACACGCCCCACGTAGCATTCAAGCGCTAGGATTGGCCAGTACTCGTTGCCTCCGTTGGGTGGGTTGGTTAATGTTAGGGTCCGGGGGGGGTTAGGGCTAAGGTTAGCTAATCAGAGGCAGAGTAGGGGCGGGTCTTCCTAGAATCCTGGCGCCTGGATGTTACGTGGTGCGTGTCTTGCCTAGAAGTATCGTGGGATTCGTAACTGCGCCTGAGTGAGGACTTGGTTGGTTGGAGCGGTGCCATGTTGCTCAGATGGTGATTTTGTATGACGGTAATATTGATGAGCCAAGCTGCCACATCCCCATCACGTTTAAAATAGGCAAACCAGCAAGAAAAGCGGCAGATTGAAGCTTTAAATTTGGAAAAATAAGTGTCTAGTGGTGATAATACACGAGTCTGATTTCATGGGGGAAAAAAGTCTTGGTTAACAATGGGGATGGAATCTTTCCAAGTTTCATATTCCTACAAGTAATTGTTTACATTTAGCTGTAGAAAAATTAGATTTAGCATCTTCCATCAATTAATATGTTTTGTCGCCCTGCCCAGAAATCTGATTCACAAAGCAGCATTAAAAATTTTGTATTTTGGGGCGTCCGAGTAGCGTGGCGGGATCACCGATTCGAATCCCCGCGTTACCTCCGGCTTGGTCGGGCGTCCCTACAGACCCCGTGTCTGTGGGTTGGAAGCCGAATGTGGGTATGTGTCCTGGTTGCCGCACTAGCACCTCCTCTGGTCGGTCAGGATGCCTGTTTCGGGGGGAGGGGACACTGGGGGGATTAGCGTGGTCATCCCACGCAGTGGTCCCCCAACGAAAGGTTAATTGGATACTCTTGTCAGATGAAAAGAACGGCTAGTGGCTCCACGTGTATCGGAGGAGGTATGTAGTAGTCTGCAGCCCTCCCCGGATTGGCAGAGGGGGTGGAGCAGCGACCGGAACGTTCTTTAAAGAGTGGGGTAATTGGCCGGATACAATTGGGGAGAAAAAGGGAGAAAACAATCATCCATCCATCCATCCATCCATTATCCAAACCACTTATCCTGCTCTCAGGATGGCAGGGATGCTGGAGCCTATCACAGCAGTCATTGGGTGGGGCAGGCGGGGAAAAAAGTGTGACTTGTGTATTCTGCAATGATCATTATTTTCAGTCCTCACTCTCTGTGCTCTCTAATTCTCAAAAAAAAAATTTTTTTTATCAGACAATTTAATGAGAATCTTCGAACAAAAGCAGGATGTGATGCAGAAGTTGCTTGAGGGGGACAGAGATGGACATGGAGGACCAGAACACAAAGAAGCATCACTGGTTGAGCTGGAGCGGAGAGCGCATCATGAAAATAAACAGCAGACCCAAACGAGTACATCAAGTAAGAAAAAGACCAAGAAACTGTTCCCAAAGTCGGCCCTTTTCAAGGAATGGGAGGAGAATCTCTCTGAAGATGAACAGAGGGAAGCTCAAGCCTTGTTTGAGAAGTATGGCTACAACGTTTTCCTCAGTGATCGTCTCCCACTTGATCGAGTACTTCCAGACACCCGGGATCCAAGGTAAACGTATTTCTTGGTGTGTGTGTGTGTGTGTGTGTGTGTGTGTGTATTCCTTTTTCATGGAACCTGACGATTAGCGAGCAGCAGTATGGTTTCAAGCCACGAAAGTGCACCACAGATGTGATGTTTGCTTTGAAAATGTTGATGATTGAGAAGTATGGAGAAGGGCAGAAGGAGTTACATTGTGTCTTTCTGGATGTAGAGAAAGCATACGACAGGGTGCCAAGAGAGGAGGTGTGGTATTGTATGAGGAAGTCGGGAGTTGCAGAGAAGTATGTAGGAGTGGTGCAGGATATGTATGAGGGAAGTGTGACAGTGGTGAGGTGTGCGGTTGGAATAACAGATGGGTTCAAGGTGGAGGTGGGGTTACATCAAGAATTGGCTCTGAGCCCTTTCTTGTTTGCAATGGTGATGTACAGGTTGATGGACGAGATCAGGCAGGAGTCTCTGTGGACTATGATGTTCGCGGATAACATTGTGATCTGTAGCGAGAGTAGGGTGCAGGTTGAGGAGAGCCTGGAGAGGTGGAGGTATGCACTGGAGAGAAGAGGAATGAAAGTCAGTAGGAGCAAGACGGAATACCTATATGTGAATGAGAGGGAGGACGGTGGAATGGTGAGGATGCAAGGAGTAGAGGTGATGAAGGCATATGAGTTTAAACACTTGGGGTCAACTGTTCATAGTAACGGGCAGTGCGGAAGAGAGGTGAAGAAGAGAGTGCAGGCAGGGTGGAGTGGGTGGAGAACAGTGTCAGGAGTGATTTGCGACAGAAGGGTACCAGCAAGAGTTAAAGGGAAGGTTTACAAGATGGTTGTGAGACCAGCTATGTTATTTGGTTTGGAGACAGTGGCACTGATGGAAAATGTAGCCAGTGGAGCTGGAGGTGGCAGAGTTGAAGATGCTAAGATTTTCATTGGGAGTGATGAAGAAGGACAGGATTAGGAATGAGTATATTAGAGGGGCAGCTCAGGTTGGACAGTTTGGAGACAAAGCAAGAGAGGCAAGATTGAGATGGTTTGGAAATGTGGGGAGAAGAGATGCTGGGTATATTGGGAGAAGGATGCTGAGGATGGAGCTACCAGAGAAGAGGAAAAGAGGAAGGCCAAAGAGGAGGTTTATGGGTGTGGTGAGGAAAGACATGCAGGTGGCTGGTGTGACAGAGGAAAGAGGAAAATGCAGAGGACAGGAAGAGAGAGAAACGGATGACCCACTGTGGTAACCCCTAACGGGAGCAGCCAAAAGTAATAGTTGTAGTGGTAGTAGTAGTAATAGAATCTTGTAGTTTTCTCTTGGTTCCCAACTAAATCTATACCTATGTCCCGAACAGGTGTTTAAAAAAGAATTACCCCAGTGACCTGCCAAATATTGGAGTGGTGTTGATCTACCTGGATGAAGCCCTTTCTGTCATTAAGAGAGCCATCCGGAGTATCATCACCCATACCCCGAAGCACCTGCTGAAGGAAATCATACTGGTGGATGACAACAGCTCTAATGGTTGGTTTCATTAAATGGATGATGTGTATATGTAAAGGTGTGACCAAGTTATTTTAGACATATTTTAGTTTGTCTACAAAAGGTTTGTACACCTGGATGAGAAACCAGCCTCATGTTTACCACAATCAGAATCGGGCAATGTTTTCAGTGTTGAGATGCCACTGTGTCTGAGAGGCATCTATTCTGCTCAAATGTTATGTTAAAAATAGACAAAGAACTTATTAAATCAGGGTATTGTATGTTTTCAAGCATGTTAATTGTCACCTTCACCTTTCCTTGAATCAACAGGAGAGAAAATCAAATATAGGGGGGAGGGCAAAAATTGCTCACAGGTCTCCTAAAATGAAAACTAAATTAGAAAATGTCCTGTAGAAAATGTGTGGATTAGCTGAAAGTAAGATGAGATGGCTGGAGTTGCATTTTATTTTAGCCTTATAGATAAAACACAGACTTGACCCAGCCTATGAGGGTCTTTACACAGAGTTTAAAGTTCCCTTCCCTCTCCAGTTGTACTTGGCCAATTAACCCACTCTTCCGAGCCGTACCGGTCACTGCTCCACCCCTTCTGCCGATCCGGGGGGGGCTGCAGACTACCACATGCCTCCTCTGATACATGTGGAGTCACCAGCCACTTCTTTTCACCTGACGGTGAGGAGTTTCACCAGGGGGACGTAGCACGTGGGAGGATCACATTATTCCCCCCAGTTCCCCCTCCCCCTGAACAGGCACCCCGACCAACCAGAGGAGGCGCTAGTGCAGCGACCAGCACACATACCCACATCCAGCTTCCCACCCGCAGACACGGCCAATTGTGTCTGTAGGGACGCCTGACCAAGCCGGAGGTAACACAGGGATTCAGACCGCCGAGCCCCATGTTGGTAGGCAACAGAATAGACCGCCACACTACCCGGGTGCTCATCACTTCGTTTTTCTAAAGGGAATTTCACATGTAGACGCCAGTTTGAAGCAGATAAACAACATATGCTAACAAATATAGGCTGGTATACTAATAAGTAATGATTATTTCACAGAGTATAATTATGCAAATAAATTAATGTGCTAATACAATAATAATTTTATGCAAAGATATTTGTATGAACATTTATTCTATGCTTCCATTACACTAATAATAACATAATATATTGCTAATATCCTAACGGGAGCAGCTGAAGTAGTAGTAGTAGATTGCTAATATGCTATACTGATATGCTTTATATACTGTTATACTACTATACTATTATACCATTAAAGATTAACTTTGGAGGTTTAGGGCATTAGTGGTGCAAATGAGCAAAGGGGGTCCTGTACCATTTAAAATAAAAAAAATAAAAAAATACTGATATCATGGGACCCTCCTCTCCAAGCCAGTACGCTGAAATGCAGATGTAAAGATTGGAGTCCTGTAAATGCTGAAGTCTTCAAAATTAAAGATGTATTTTATTTTAAAAAAGTTAAGATTTTCTGAATCCTCTTGGAAAAGTCCAACTTGATTACCTTCATCTTTGAAGGTAATCTTTTGTCATCATATTAATTGGGGTCTAAACAACATACTCTGCATCTGCACTAGTGAAATCAGTTAGCATACCCATGTTTGTTTACATGGAAAACTCTGCAGGTCAGCTTTAGATTATTTTAATTTCCAGAAACTTACTACATATGTCAGCACAAGCTAGTTATGGATCCCTCTTTGTAATCTACTATATAGTTCCCTAGTCCACATTTGTACAATACTCCGTTCACAAACCCATCTCATTTTGAATGATTTGTGATCAAATTAGGTATAGGTCAAATTAAAGGCATTTCCATTTTTGAGACATTTTATGAAATGGTGTCTGGACTCAGCCTTAGAGATAGGGTGAGGACCTCGGACATCCGGAGGGAGCTCGGAGTACAGCCGCTGCTCCTTTGCGTGCAAAGGAGCCAGTTGAGATGGTTCGGGCATCTGATTAGGATGCCTCCTGGGCACCTTCCTTTGGAGGTTTACCGGACATGTCCAACTGGGAGGAGACCCCAGGGTAGACCCAGAACTTGCTGGAGGGCCTACATGTCCAATCTGGCCTGGGAACACCTTGGGATCCCCCAGGAGGAGCTGGAGGGCATTGCTGGGGTGAGGGACATCTGGAGTGCCCTACTTAGCTTGCTGCCACCGCGACCCAACCCCAGAGAGGTGGCTGAAGATAAATGAATGAGTGTATCAATATGGAAAATATTATCACAATATTCATAGACTTTTATATACACACACATGCACACACGCACGCGCGCGCACACACACACACATGATATAATATGCACAGCCCTAGTAAGAATTAAATGGTCTTGAGTTAACAGGAAATACCATTCACTCCTCTGTGGATATTTAGAGCTTTAAGCATTATGTGAAAAATTCATCACACACACACACCACCATAAAGCATTACAGGTTTTGGTGTCTTTCAGAGAACCTGAAGGGGGACCTTGACCGATATGTGAAGTCTGTTGTGGAGGAGAACCCAGGTCTTCACATTACCAGAGTGAAGCACAGTGTGCAGCGGGGCCTGACCCAGGCAAGGATCTCTGGATGGAGAGCTGCTACTGCTGATGTGGTAGCCATTTTGGATGCTCATATAGAGGTCCATAACATGTGGTAAGTGTGTACAGTGGAAAAACCTTTATATTCTGGTTTGCAAACAGTCTATCTAGCGGGTGTCTGACACTGCTGGTTTAGACCTGGGCGCAATGAACAGTACAATGTAACAGCATGCTGGCCATCTACTAGCCGATTGAATGTACTGCATGTGTCAAACAGACTGAGAGAAATATACCAGAAACTTTGACCTTGAAAAGCTTGAAAGTTTGATTCATTCATATCCTGGTTTATATCTACTGAGTCAACAAAAATAATCAGATATCCCACCACTATTTCAAACTCTACCAGCTAGCATTTTCCAATTGATTTTAGCCTTCACCTGGCGTTAGTCAAACTATTTTCACTCGTATCTAGCATTTTAAGAATCTGTTTACATAAACTATAATTTATATCTGTTTGGTGTTTTTTGGTTGAATTCTAAATGACGGTCTCAACTTTACTTGCTTTTTCCGTCATTACAGGTCAAAATTGATCCTATGGAGTCATTTCAAAGGGGAGAATATGCATTTATGAACCAACCCCTGAACAGTTAGGCAATCTGAGGGGAACTAGTTATTTTGATAAGCCAATTGATCTCAAATACTCTTGAAAACAGCTCAAAAATAAGCTAGCTATGAAGTTTTTTTTACTTTTTGGTACCTGTAAGATGCATGGCTGTTTTCTCTCCTTGCAACAATGCCCCACAGCCTTTTGTCATTAGGAAAGCAGCAGTTCCCTGTGTTGCATCCTTCAATGAACATCACTCTGGTTTGGTATTTCTTATTTCAGACTTACAAGCACAGACATTTAGCAAGTTACTACTACTACTGCTGCTGCTACTACTACTACTTTCTGCCGCACCTATTAGGGGTCGCCACAGTGGATCATCTGTTCACATTGCTTTCTGTCCTCTGCATCTTCCTTTGGCATGCCAGCCATCTGCATGTCCTCTCTCACCACATCCATAAACCTCCTCTTTGGCCTTCCTCTTTTCCTCATGCCTGGCAGCTCCATATTCAGCATCCTTCTCCCAATATACCCAGCATCTCTCCTCCACACATGTCCAAACCATCTCAATCTTGCCTCTTTTGCTTTGTTTAAAAACCGTCCAACCTGAGCTGTCCCTCTAATATGCTCGTTCCTAATTCTATCCTTTGTCACACCCAGTAAAAAATCTTAGCATAGACATTTGGCAAGCGATGTCTGTAAATTCTTTTATCTTGAGCAAGGGGTATTTGGTTCCTCCTTAAACACTCTTGCACTCATCTGCTCCTAGTAATAAATTTATAATAAATTGGCAGTGCTAAATTGCTTCCACTTGTGTACTATCTGTCTTACTGGACTGACTGGAGGCCCAAGTCTTTGGAGAGGCCAAGGTGGTGAACAGGGTAGAGAGGTGGATTTGGAGAAATCCTGTCTGCTCCTACAGGTTACCGTGGAAAAGATGAAGAGGTTTTCGATAAAAGTTGTCATATTCCTAATCACTTCTACGCAGGTTAACTTGTGTTGATGCCAGACATCATTGAAACACTGTTAAGCATCAATTGGAATTTTACAGAGTGGGGCGGCATGGCTCAGGAGGTAGAGCGGGTTGTCCAGTAATCAGAAGGTTCCTGGTTCGATCATCGGCTCCTCCAGAGAGCGTGTCGAAGTGTCCTTGAGCAAGACACTGAACCCCCAACTGCTCCTAATGGAGCAGCTTGGCACCTTGCAATGGCAGGCTCCGCCATCAGCTTATGAATGTGAGGCATACATTGTACAGTACTTTTAGTGGTCTGTAGACTAGAGAAGTGCTATCTAAATGTAATCTATTTACAGACCAATTGCTTTATTTACAGAAATGCTCTTTTAGTATTTTCCAGCTGCATGAGCCCCTACAACCCCCTCTTTGGGTCCTTTTGAAACCTTTTATTCATTACATGTTCCCACTTTATGACAATCTTGTGTGTAAAGCAGACAGGGAGAAATCACATTTTGTGCTTGTTTTGTTTTTTTTGACACCTTGGTCCCACATGTGAAAGTCATCCCACTGACTGCAACACCCACTTGAGATAATCCCTTTAACAGAAGTCATGATCCTTGAGGTTCTTCTACTTTTTCAAGACTACACAGGGTTCAGTAAAGATAAAAAACCAGTTGTATTATTTCTTTAATCACATTGTTCCTGTGTTGTTTTGATAAAGATTAAATTGCATGGGGCATCTGGGTAGCATAGCAGTCTATTCCGTTGCCTGCCAACACGGGGATCACCGGTTTGAATCCCTGTGTTGACTCTGGCTTGGTTGGGCATCCCTACAGACATAATTGGCCGTGTCTGCAGGTGGGAAGCTGGGCGTGGGTATGTTTCCTGGTCGCTGCACCAGCGCCTCCTCTGGTTGGTTGGGGCGCCTGTTCAGGGAGGAGGGGGAACTGGGGGGAATAGCATGATCCTCCCACAATCCCCCCCCCCCCAAAAAAAGAAAAAATTGCATTTGATTTGCAATTAATGAAATTGCCCAAGTAATTCCAAAGGGTTTGCAAACTTTTTCTCTCAACAGAATTAATGAAATTTCAATTAAAAAAACCATTTTTTCGCCTCCAATAAAAACCACAAACATACCCACACTTACAGAATGAGCCAGTTATATATGGTTTGTTTTTTAATAGGAGCTGAGACATGAATCGTTAACTTCTAATTAAATAATAGGCTTTGTACCATTTCTCCTCCCTCTCCACAGGGCCGAGCCCCTGCTGGCACGAATCAAAGCTGATCGGACGGTGGTGGTGTCGCCTGTGTTTGACAGGGTGAACTTTTTTGACCTCAGGGTTGTCGAGTACAGTGCAAACGCTCACGCCTTTGACTGGGCTTTATGGTGCATGTATGAGAGATTTAGGCCTGAGTGGTACAACCTTAACGACACCTCCATGCCCGGAAAGTAAGTTGAAATGGGAAATTCAATTCGTCATTCTGTTGTTATTTCAGATAAAAACCAAATTGTGAGACTGATTCATAATTGTATGTGAAATGTATTGGGAAGGGGTATGAAAGGTGTCAAAGTTGCCTTAGATGGGCCAATGGCCTTGATTGGTATACCAGCTCACCAAAAAAAAAATTGAACTCAAACATCGGGGGAATGTAAAGCCAACATACACAATCAAATCTAAGACAGACACTTACAATAAAGGAGACTATCTCCATGTTGGTGAACATGATGAGGTTGTGAGCATTTGTCGCTAACACGTAGTTTCTCGCACTAGGAGTCCATCCATCATGGGCATCCTGGTTGCAAACAGGAAGTTTCTGGGAGAAATTGGAGTCCTTGATGATGGAATGAAAGTATACGGTGGGGAAAATGTTGAACTGGGAATTCGTGTAAGTGGACCAAAAAAAAACTTCAAATTAACTGCTTTGGCTATGTTACTTCTTTGTTGGCTTTCTCTAGAAATGATTGTGATACTTGTGCTGCTAACTCTCAAACAAGCCCCGCAGCTGAGGCGAGGATGAACAGGACGTCACTCAATGGTCGAAAATTTCTTTATTTTTAACCAACAGGTTACGAACCTTGAAAAAGAAAACACACAAAATACAAACATACATCATTCAAGTACCCTCAACTCAAAGCTAACACACAATACAACTCACTCACTCCCGCAATCACTCACCAGTCCGTCCTCGTCCCGTCATACTAAAGAGTCCCCGCTCCGAAGCTGCACCAACCTTCCCGACGTCACCCCCAGAACGCAAACCAGCCAATCACAGCAGCTCCCCAACTGAGACCCCGGATGCACGCATCTCTCGCCAATAGAACCTCGCAATAAAAGTCCTCATCAAGCACACAGAAATCACATACAATCGGAACTGGAATAATCTCATTATTATTATCAATACTCAGATTCACCTATGTAACTAACAATTCAAACAATGCCACAATTCAACTACATGTAAACGAAATAACTTTCACAAGTTTGTACCCAAACCAAACAAAAATCTCTGACTAAACACAACTCAAATCCAACCACCCCACAGAAAGCAACACACCTCCCACTTGGTCTACTGGACTCTAGACCTAAGGAGACCACACTAATAATCACCGCTTTCTCTTTGGTGGTGTTTCTTCGGTTAACTCTTTAATTTCTTCTTTAAGTCTTTAACGACCCCGGAGCCAGGTACCCCCGAAGAGGCACGGCCAGCATCACAGGGTCGCTCGCTGCCAGCAGGGTGCTTATCCATGCTCCATACGGAACCAGTGGCACTCCTGTCTCTCCTGTGGTCTGGACCCTTCCATAGCACAACAGTAGTCCTGACATCTCTTCTCTGACGACTACAAGCCTGTTCAATGTAGACTCAGGGAAAGCTACCCCCTCTTGGGCTGCCAAGCATAGGTCCCAAAAGGCAGCTCTGACCTCCCCCACATCGATAACTGGCTTGCCCACCTTCCCTCTCGAGTGCTTAGCCTCCCACTCTGCTCTCTCCATGGCTCTCCCGCGAATCATCCGTCTCTTAACAGCTCGGCGAACCCAACCGATCACCCCACAGAGCTTGGCCAAGCTACTGAACTTTTCAGGCTCAACCAGATCAACGATAGCCACGCCCCAGAGCCTCTCCTTGTTTTCAATCTCAGCAGAGGTCGACTCTTCCTCCTTCACCGTGTGCACAGGAGCCTCGTCGGTCCCATCCAGACGCCCCTGGACAGGATTTGCCGTCTTCTTCCACTGGGCTCTAGTGAAAGCCACTGTGAATGCCCTCCGCTGGAGCTTACGCACAGCCTCTCTGGTGCTGGCCGCCACCTCCGCCGCAGACTTCATGGGACACTCTTCTACCGGCCTCACTTGGAACTCAGGACCCTTTTGCCAAATGGAGCCCTCACCCAGGTCTTCTAGAGGACCTCCTCGGGTGATGAGGTCGGCGACGTTCAGATCTCCTGAGATTCACCACCAGTCAGCTACTGGCCCAGCCTTCTGAAACTCCCCGACCCTGTTCGCGAATAACGTCTGATACCCGTAACTCTCCCTCTGGATAGCTCTCAGGATAGTCTGGCTGTCTACGAAATGGAACCATCTCTCCACCTCAAGTCGACCCTGCCTCTCCCAGAACCCTCTCAGCCTGGCAGCGAAGACGGCGCCACAAAACTCTGCTTTGACCCCGTCGCCCTTCTGGTCAAGGGGCGCCAGCTTGGCCTTTGACTCAACAAGGCGGATGTCCGCCTCTGTAGACGTCTCCCACCTCAGGTACAGAACAGCTCCGAAGGCGTCATCACTCCCATCTGAAAACGTGATGCCCCACAGCCTCCCCCTCCATCCAGGAAGAGTAAGGCTCCTTTCGAAACTGATTTGACGAAGCCGCACATACTCTTCAAAAAGCTTGATGGCATCTGCCCAGAGGTCTGTCAGAAGGGGACTGTCCCACGTGTCTTTCTTGGAGTCTCCTCCCCCAGTCTCCTGGAAGGCTCTCCTTACCAAGATGGCCCCTCTCGCTTTGGCCGGGGTAGCTACACCAACAGGGTCGTAGAGCCCTGCTACCTGGCTTAGGAGCTCCCGTCTGGTCTGAGGGTTTAGCGTTTTCTCCTTGATCTCCTTCTCTGAGAGATCGACCCCCGTCCTCATCTTCTGCTTTCTTTTGGAGAAGTTGATTGAAACCATCAGGAAGAGTCTGTCGCTGTCCACGTAGTATCCAACACCAAGAGCCTTGTTGTCTTCCTGCCCTAGCTGGTTGGGCAACACCAGGGTTCCGGACTCTGGACTTGGGCTTTTAACAGCTTGCCCAACCTGACTACCCTCGCACCTCCCACTTTGACCGGACCGAACCCACGGTTTGAGCGAGAAGCCTCCGGCCCAGAGTATCTCCTCCACTCCTCTGGTGATCTTGTCCAGCTTCCCTGGGTCATTGTGGGACGTGAAGATGTCGTCCACATAGCTTTCCTCTTCAAGCACTCTTCTCTCGTCGCTCATGTGAGAGAACCTGGGCAGTCTCGCGGTTTCCCTCATGGCCAACTGCGCTATGCATCCCGCTGGCCTGTCTCCAATATTGACCCGAGTGATAGCGAAGTCTCTGATCTCTTCCTCGAGTGAGTCCCTCCCGAGGAACTGATGAAGGTGAACCTCTCTTTCGTTCAGCCACACAGAATTGTACATCTTCTTGATGTCTCCTATGGCCGCATGCTCTCCTGCTCTGAACCTGAGCAGAACCGCCCGGATTGGGTTTAGCACATCCGGACCCTTCAGCAGGATGTTGTTCATGCTCGTCCCTTTGAACTCTTGGCTACTGTTCCAGACGAGCCGCACTGGCGTGGTGACAGAGTGAGGGTTCGGTGCGATTAGGTGACTTACGTACCAAACTGGCCCTCTCCAACTGTTGATTGTGTCCTTCTTTAACTCGATGGCTGCTCCTCTTTCCACCATCTCGTGTACTTGGGCTGCGTAAGCAGCTCTCCACAATGGGTCCTTCATGAGGCGCTTTTCGGTTCTCAAGAATGTCACTTCCACCACTTTCCTGTCATTTGGAAGTGAAGCCAGGTCTTCAGTCCAGGGGTATCCCGCGTTCCAGTGCGGCGAGTCACTGTGGTCGTCAGTAGCCACATAGGTCAGGCCTTCCTTGATCTTTTCTAGTTCCTTCCCTTCAGCTAGAGTCATTTCCTTCCCCCCTGGCTGGCATTTCCCGCACCGGCATCCTCCACACTTCGGCTCACAGGCAGCTCCGATGCTGTCCCATTTCCACCACTCAAGAACTTCCTTGCTGGTTGTGGCCATGTTCCTGATCTCCTCACCACTCTCTTGCTCCAGGCCCAGCGTTTCCTCTCTGGAGCTATTTGGCTCTCTGGAAATCTCTTCGACCTTGATCACTTTTGCTCTCATTGAGCGTGCAAAATGTGTCTTTGAGTTGTGAATGGATACCTTCACCTCTTCGAACAGATCAGGGTGCGCTCCCCCCACAGTCTTGCCCAGTGGGCCGTCCCACAACACCAGGTCTCCCACTGTCTTCATCCGCTGCGGAGCAAGCCTACCCTCTCGGTGGCTGATTAAGAGTTCGATTTTCTTTGGCCTGACCAGCTCCTCTGTCTTGACCTCTGGGAAGAACTTCTTGAGCTGCCGCGGGCTAACGACATGGTCTGCTTGTGCGATCTCGTCCAGTCCATAACAGACGATCTGGTGGGGACTCCACTCATTCTCTGAAGTCCACATTCTGACTTTGAGCAAGTACCTTTTTGTCTGGACTCTTACTTTCATTCCACCAACTCCATGCACGACCAGCATTACCTTCTCTCCTTTCAGTTGGAGTCTGTTGGCGGCTTGGTGGGTAATGTAATTAGTGTCAGACGCAAGGTCCATCAGGGTCCCAATAGTTTGTCCTCCATTGGTTGTGACCTCCATGATCATCATAAGCACTGGATGCTCTGTCAAACCTCTTTCTTCAAGGAGACCATCACCGTTTGTGCTCGCTCTCATTGACGCTGTTGTCTTGTTGGTAAATGCCCTTATTACCCTTTCCGCTACTTCAGGGGAGACATCAGCTAGGGCCTTCTCTTGTTCTTTTGAGAGCCTTCCTGCCTTTGTGTCTCTCTTTCCCCCTTCTTGCTCTTCCCTCTTTTTCTCATCACTTTTGTGCCCTCCTTCCACGGAGCACAAGAGGTAGTGGTGGTCTGAGCCATCTCTTTTCTGGCAGCACTTCTTCTTGCAGAGGAACCTGTTACTACATTCTCCATCCACACCATGGGATGCCAAGCATCTCCTGCAGGCTCCATTCCTTTCGATGACGTCTTTCTTTTTGGCTAGGCTGAGCCCTTTGAACTTCTCGCAGAAGAAGATCCTGCCTCCGTGTTTCTCATCTCCACACACGCTGCACTCCTCTTTTGCCAGATTCCTTCCTGTGGCCCTTGTGAACGCCCTCCTTTCCGGTTTGCTCGATTTCTCAGGCTCTTCTGACACTCTTAACTGCTCCAACCTTTCGAAAACCGCTTCTTGCTCCTTTAGGAACTTTAACAGAGCATTAAAGCGACCATCAGCGGTGACACCGTTCTCGGGTTTGGTTTCGAATTTGAGCCAGTCCATCTTCACACTGTCAAGTAGTTTGCTCTCTATAGTTTCCATTGCCAGCGGATTCTTTATGGCATCAGTATTTCCGAGATCCGTCAGATCGGTCAGGGCCTTCTCCACAGCTTGAATCAGATCAATTGTCTTTCTTGGTTGGTTTCCTTTCACCGCTGGAAACTTCTCCAACTCCCTGATTATCTGAATCGCGATGGTAGTCTTGTTCCCAAACCGGTTCTCTAGGACCCTGAACATTTCTCCTGCAGTATCATAGCTCGAAAGTCTGAGGTCTTTGGCGATTTTTTCTTCCACGCTGTCTAGGAGCTGGAATTTTTTCACTTCCGGTGACTCTGACGGATCTCCCTGCCTCTGCAGACTTTCCCAGTCTCTTCGCCATCGGTGGAAGTCTCTCATGCAACCGCTGAATGTCGGTAGTCTTGTTGGTTGGAGGCGCACTCTCGGTTTGGCTGCTGCTTGCGCGCCTCCCGCTCCCAGGCTTGCCATACTGGCGCTATGTGCTTCCTCCCATGCTTTCCGCTGAGCCTTAGCTAGCTCAGCACGCTCTTCTTCGGCAGCTTCTGCCATCCTTTGCTGAGCTTCAGCAGCCTTTTTCCTGGCCTCCGCAGCCCTCTCCTCAGACTCGGCGTTAACTTCGGCAGCCTTTAGCCTGGCCTCAGCGGCTCTCTTCTCAGTCTCGGCGATCTCATCGGCCTCCTTTTTCCTGGCCCTGCCGAATTCTGCCAACCACCTGATCCAGAGCTCGTTTCTCTTGTCCTCCAGCACCCGAAGCCGCTTACTCATGTCGCACGTAACACCTTCAGGGATCCACTCTTCCCAGACAGCCAGCAGATTTTCTGCCTTGGCGATGAGACCTTCCAAGAGTGCGTTTTGCTCCTTACCGTTGCTGTAGGTTACTCCTTTCAGGCTGACTCCTTCAGCGCTTTCATAGCTTCTTTCTGCCCGTCCAATGGCAGATATTAGCTCGGTCTCCGCATATCTCGACCAAAAGCTGGACTTGACTGCCCGTCTCACCTCTTCAACTTTGAGCTCACACTCTCTGGTTACTCTCTCTATGTCTGCTTTGAGCTGCCCATCCAGTGCCTCCGCGTCATCGTTTGCTTCAGCTAGCAAGCCAGCCTCATAGTCATCATTTGCAGAAAAAACCCTTTTTGCATCATCAGAAAATGATTTCCACTCAACTTTCAGCTCATCTCGAACCAGGGTTGTTGCCATTCTAAGGATGTAGTTGGCTCTTTTCGTGAACGCCGTCTTCACTTTGGTCCTTTCTTTCTTTAGTGATTCCATTTTTATTGATTTACCTTGGATGCTAAGCCCTGAGCGTACCTGTATCTCCTTTTCTAACTCAAAGTCTTTCGCCCTCTCTAGCTGCCTACACTAGCTCAGAATCTTCTGCCCTGACTAGCTCAGCCTGACTAGTCTTCAGCGGCGTTACCGGGCTCACCAGGGGTCCCCCCGGGGATACCGCCCAAAATAGAAAGCAACACAAATAAATAAAGTGGGGAAGGTCTCACCTTCCCCCGCCGGCTTGCTACCCAGGTACGCTCAAAACTAAGCTAAAGCTTAGGCCATTAATTTAGACGGCTGCTAAACGTGATCACTGGCATCAGCAGGTAGCTGTTTAGTTAACCAGCTCCTATTCTACTGGCTGGGCTAGCTTTCCTTGCTAGCTCACGTCAGCTTTTGTTACGGTAATTACGTTAGCTTCCGATGCTACCTCACGTTAGCTTTCCCTTGCTAACTCTCATAATTGCTAGCTAGCACACTAGCTTCATAGCCTACTAGCTGTGCTTACTTTAGCTAGCAGCGGTAGCTTCCTAAACTGCTAGCTGAGCCCTTACGTTAGTCAGCTACACGGACCTGAGCTAGCATGCTAGCTACAAACAGGTACGTCGTTGAAAGGGAAATTTCACCACCTGCCCGCTGACCCTAGTGGCCTTATGTGCGGGTTTATTACGTTTACACCAACAACATGGATACCAAAACCTTTCTCGTCCAGGCGACGGTTCAGCAACTCTTCTGCCGTCGTGGTGGTTCGTAACTGTGCTGCTAACTCTCAAACAAGCCCCGCAGCTGAGGCGAGGATGAACAGGACGTCACTCAATGGTCGAAAATTTCTTTATTTTTAACCAACAGGTTACGAACCTTGAAAAAGAAAACACACAAAATACAAACATACATCATTCAAGTACCCTCAACTCAAAGCTAACACACAATACAACTCACTCACTCCCGCAATCACTCACCAGTCCGTCCTCGTCCCGTCATACTAAAGAGTCCCCGCTCCGAAGCTGCACCAACCTTCCCGACGTCACCCCCAGAACGCAAACCAGCCAATCACAGCAGCTCCCCAACTGAGACCCCGGATGCACGCATCTCTCGCCAATAGAACCTCGCAATAAAAGTCCTCATCAAGCACACAGATATCACATACAATCGGAACTGGAATAAATCTCATTATTATTATTATCAATACTCAGATTCACCTATGTAACTAACAATTCAAACAATGCCACAATTCAACTACATGTAAACGAAATAACTTTCACAAGTTTGTACCCAAACCAAACAAAAATCTCTGACTAAACACAACTCAAATCCAACCACCCCACAGAAAGCAACACAATACTAAATTTGGTGAAATTAATAACAGCCTTTGTTGTTGCTATAGGTGTGGACATGTGGAGGGAGTATTGAAGTAGTCCCATGCTCCAAGATTGCCCACATTGAGAGGAACCACAAGCCTTACATGCCCGACCTGAGCCAAGCCATGAAGAGGAATGCCTTGAGGGTAGCAGAGGTCTGGATGGACGAGTACAAACACAATGTCAATTTAGCTTGGAATATACCCCTTAAGGTACTCACAGCATTATCACCACTCATTATTAATAATCATCAATCATCATTATTATTATTATTCTTTTTCTTCTGCTTCTGCTGGCACTCCCATTAGGGGTCGCCACAGTGGATCATCGTTTCCATCTCTTCCTGTCCTCTGCATCTTCCTCTGTCACACCAGCCACCTGCATGTCCTTTCTCACCACATCCATAAACCTCTTCTTTGGTCTTCTTCTTTTCCTCTTCCCTGGCAGCTCCATATTCAGCATCCTTCTCCCAATATACCCAGCATCTCTCCTCCACACATGTCCAAGCCATCTCACTCTTGCCTCTCTTGCTTTGTCTCTAAGCCGTCCAACCTGAGCTGTCCCTGTAATATACTCATTCCTAATCCTGTCCTTCTTCATCACTCCCAGTGAAAATTTTAACATCTTCAACTCTGCCACCTCCAGCTCCGCTGCCTATTTTTTCGTCAGTGCCACTGTCTCCAAACCATGCAACATATAGCTGGTCTCACAACCATCTTGTAAACCTTCCCTTTAACTCTTGCTGGTACCTTTCTGTCACAAATCATTCCTGACACTCTTCTCCACCCACTCCACCCTGCCTGCACTCTCTTCTTCACCTCTCTTCTGCACTCCCCGTTACTTGAGGTACTCAGAGTATGTCAAAAGAAAAAGGAAATATGCTTTGTAATCATGCCACTTACCTTTATGATTTAAAGGATATCTCTCCTATTAAGATCAACATTAAGTTATGCAGAATACTTTCTCACTGGGTATGTGTACACACACTGACTATAAGATTATAAAGATTTTTGCTCCAGATTTAGAAACGGAAGTGGAATAATCATAATATGATAAAGACACCTAGATTTTAGATCAATCTTTGATTTATTGGTACTTGATGGTTGTATTCAGCAAATTTGGCTTTTTGAAACTGTGTGAAAGGTCACTGGAGGTCAAATATCAAAGGCTGCAGACTGTGGCCTAATTGAAATTACCTTTGTATAATCAGCTATTAAACAAATTTTATTTTGAACTATATTTTAATTGAAATATTGCCTTAAACTACTCATTTACTGCAAGAGTCTGTGACAGTAAAGTCATGCTAATTTCATTTCAGAAGTAATTTATGTCGGGCCACTGAATGCATTTTGTAAAGGTATTTCGGTGGTATGGTAAATGCTCATCGATGTGAAATTCTATGTCTAGACTACATTATGACATAGACCAATCAAGGCAATATTTCTCCCTTTTTCAGGATCATGGGATTGATATTGGGGATGTGACAGAGAGGAAAAAACTTAGAGAAAAGTTAAATTGTAAACCTTTCAAGTGGTACCTGGAAAACGTTTACCCACTGTTGGATTCCTGGGAAGATGTGGTCGCCTTTGGAGGAGTAAGTATATTCAGAATATTCAGAATCAGAATAAAGTTTATTGGCCATATAGGTTTGCACACACATGGAATTTGACTCCGGTTTTGTAGCTCTCTCGGCGTACTTAACATAGAATAACATCTTCAGATATATTCAGTATGTGTGTGTGTGTGTGTGTGTGTATGTATGTATGTATGTATGTCTATATATATATATATATATATTAACAGGAGTGGATTGGCCAGCAGTTGCAGATATAGATATAAGCTAAGCACCTATTTTTTAATTATAAATAAATCATGCCAACAGACAAATACCAACCCCCCCCCCCCATTGGACCATTAGCAATCACGTGTTTTTGAATTTTTCAATGTCGCACCTCTCCCTTCCCCATTGGACGTTGTGTATGTGATGTGCATGATGGGGCAGTAAATGGTGTGCTCTTTCCCATGTAGCTTTATTGACAGCTGATGCTTGTTTATGGCATGAAACAGGCTTTTACGGACTCATAAAGAATTTACTTGACTCACTGGATTTTTTATATATATATATATATGTATTTATATGTATGTATATATATATATATATATATATATATATATATATATTCAGTGTATGTGCGTGCATGTTACTGGATGAAATCTGTTTCGGAAAGTTGAAAATGCTCACGTGTTATGAATCGCCAGTGTCCTTTTATTATGCCTGGTGATGAAGCTTAATTAAGAACAATTGGCTATCCGATTTATAGATGAAGAACCTTGATGCCAACATGTGTATAGACCAGGGTCCTGTGCCCGGTCACATACCTATTGCCTACCATTGCTACTACTATGGACCTCAAGTAAGTCAAGTAAAAACATTTCCAATTCATCTGCAGAAATGTGACGTCCTGAAAATGCATAAGTATTAAAAGTGTCTGCCTTGGGCATCCGGGTAGCATAGCGGTCTATTCTGTTGCCTACCAACATGGGGGTCACCAGTTCGAATCCCCATGTTACCTCCGGCTTGGTCGGGCGTCCTTACAGACACAATTGGCCATGTCTGCGGGTGGGAAGCAGAATGTGGGTATGTGTCCTGGTCACTGCACTAGCACCTCCTCTGGTCGGTCGGGGCACCTGTTTGGGGGGGAGGGGGAACTGGGGGGAATAGCGTGATCCTCCCATGCGCTATGTCCCCCTGACGAAACACCTCACTGTCAGGGGAAAAGAAGCAGTTGGCAACTCTACATGTATCGGAGGAGGCACGTGGTAGTCTGCAGCCCTCCCCAGATTGGCAGAGGGGGTGGAGCAGCGACCGGGATGGCTCGGAAAAGTGGGGTAATTCGCTAGATACAATTGGGGAGCAAAAGGGGGAGAGAAAAAATGGCTGTCTGTTGGCGTTGTTGTATTTCCTTATCTTGTCTAATGCTCTTGTCTTTTCACTCCTCAGCACACATTTTACCGTAAAAATGGTGAGCTTTACATTGGTGGCATGAAGTCCCATACATACAATGACAACCGATGTTTGGCTGATGATGGTGGCAAAGACAATGAGCCTGGGCTTTATGAATGCAAAGAGGCTGTGAAGAAAGGAATGGGAATTCTCTGGGACTTCAGTCAGGTACTGCAGCAAAGACTGCCTTTAGGTTTTTACATGTAGATAAACACAGAAGTAATGAGAAATCAACACACTAGAGTATATAGGAGCATGTAAGTAAATGTGGTGGACACAAAACCCTTTCTTTCACATACCAAACTATAGGTAACCAAGTCATCGCAGATTGAAAGTAAGATACTCCAGTGTTTTGAGTTCTTATTTTCTGTTTGATTTTTAGGGCAAAGAACTGAGGAACAAAGAAAAAAAGATGTTTAGAAATCTGAAATGAAGGCATCTGGGTAGCGTAGCGGTCTATTCCTTTGCCTACCAACACAGGGATTGGTGGTTTGAATCCCCGTGTTACCTCTTGCTTGGTCGGGCATCCCTACAGACACCATTGGCCGTGTCTGCAGGTGGAAAACCGGATGCCGGTATGTGTGCTGGTCGCTGCACTAGCACCTCCTCTGGTCGGTTGGGGTGCCTGTTCAGGGGGGAGGGGGAACTGGGGAGAATAGCATGATCCTCCCATGTGCTACGTCCCCCTGGTGAAACTCCTCACTGTCAGGTGAAAAGAAGCGGCTGGCAACTCCACATCTATCGGAGGAGGCATGTGGTAGTCTGCAGCCCTCCCCTGATTGGCAGAGGGGGTGGAGCAGCGACCGGGAACAGCTCGGAAGAGTGGGGTAATGGCCAGATACAATTGGGGAGACAAAGGGAGAAAATTCAAAAAGAAAAAATCTGAAATGGCAGACTCGTAATCTGGAAATGCACTGGGCAAAGATGAGAAATCCAGCACATTATTCACAATTAATCTCCACTCATTTAATGAGCTAGAGAAGAGGGCTGAATTTCAAGGTTTTAATTTGGAAACAAAAACCACAATCTTGGAAATTAGTGAAGCCCTCCTGTTGGGATCTTGAGTTTTTCAAATATAACGGAACATATAATATGATTGACGTGTCCATTAGCACTTCCAAGATGCAAATGTATGGCTTGGCAGAAAGTTGTTTTTCCCTCTCTGACGTAGTTACTATTAGTGCATGTCGTTCAAGGGACTCATTTTTTTAATCTCATGGCCTTCAACATCCAAGTCGTTTTCCTTGAGCATAACATTTGCCTGGAAAACTGGAAACTAGTTAAGATCGCTAAGGACTAAAGTCAACCACTTTTTCAGAGATAATGATAGATGGATAGATAGATAGATAGATAGATAGATAGATAGATAGATAGATAGATAGATAGATAGATAGATAGATAGATAATTTTATTAACCACATGACCAAGGCCGGTGGAATTTGTTTTTGGTACGCTTTACATTTTACACTCTGCAGCACAATACATACATGGACAACAACAGACACTCCACATATTATCACGAACAATACAGTTACACAATAACAGAAATAAACATATAAGGCATAACAGGTGAATGGTGGTATTTATGCCAATGGTGTGTGAGGAGGGGCCTATAGGGCGGAATTCAGAGTCCTAATGGCTAGACACTTCCATGCCACCTGCCTGTTCGGATAGTGATCGGATTTAATGTCACCGCAAAATAGGTACATCTAGAAAAATGGTACTTGGTGCCAAAGAGAGCTGCCTTCCTTTCTTTATATTTTGCTTATTTTCTAATGGTGGATGGGTCCACACGAGAAATATGTGGTTGAGAAGAGAGCAACAGCCAAGTTTTTGCATAGCCCTCCTTTTCCAGTATTGTCAAAGATATCCTTACATATTACTTTATTGCAATAACTGCTTTTAAATTTAGCTTCTCTAGTGGTGTGGGGCCATAGTGCTGTGAAACAACAGGTCTCAGCCTCGGAGTTCCTCCATTTTGATCTCTCTTCCCTTGCTCTACATACATGTACAAGGGAAGAATTTGCTTGTGCAAAGAAGATGGTGTAGGGCTTATATTTTAATCTATTTCTGGGATTGTGGCCACATGCTGTCCACACATCACTAATATCCAATCTCAATGTAAGCCAGGCCACCTCAACATGTGGTCTGGCACATTGGATCCCCGTACAAGCTGGAACCGATCCATACAGACTTGACGGGTCATGTAGCCTGGTTCACCTGGAAAACAAAAGTCACATTTAAAAGACGAATGTAGCCAAAGTCTCGGGTACAACAAAATATAGAATCAGTATTTCTGTAAACCACATTACAGTTTAACCAGGCAAACTGCTGCCTTCTGTCGCCTAAATATTATTGCTGTTAACAAAGAGGATATACCAGAGTTTTCTGTTAACCTCTTTTGGGGAAGAGAATGGAAGAATAGATGGAACAGTGATTTTTTTTTTATTATTATTTGGATATATGTCTTAGTTTGAATATGTGTGTTTTTGTAGTTCTTGAGTGTGTTTTTGTCTATATGTTGCATTGCTTTGGGCTGGGGTAAACAGCGTTTCGTTTCATTTCATGCCTGCAAGTACATGAGGTGAAAATGACAAAGTGTTCTTGATTCCTGAATAAAAAGATGTTTAGAAATCCTAACCGTCAAGATTGGAAATCTGGGAATGTGCTGGTCAAAGAGAGTAATCTGGGAATGCACTGGCTAAAGACCAGAAATCCAACATGTCTCGATGCATGGCCAATAATCCAGGTGCAGAAATCTCAGAAAAGATGAATCAGTTCTTCTGGACACAATGTTTAGTGGGAGAAACATTTCATCCTCTTCAGTCACAACTGACTGCAGGTATCCCCACCCTTATAAACATTACAGTTGTGTAATGACTGAAAACGGTGATCTAACACAGGATTCTTACGCAAATTGCCATGACCAGTTGCAACGGCCATGTGTACTATAGCCATGTGCACTATTACCCCCACCCCCGGTACAGGAATGGTCATGGCATCTTCATGTAGATGTTCTTTTTTACACATGACCATTGTAATTCTAATTAATGGTCACAGCAATTTGCATATGTTAGATTAGAATGCCAGTTCCGGTTGTTACACAACTATTGTTTACAAGGGTGGGGATACCTGCAGTCAGGTGAGAACTGACCAAGTCTATGAGTGGTGAAACGTTTTCCCACTAAATCTGGTGTCCGGATGCACTGATTCAACTGTTGTGGGAAATCCAGCATGTTATTCATAACAACTGTCCTCTTATTCAATGAGATGGTAAAGAAAGGTGAATCTCAGGTTTAAAATTAACAAACCCAAACCACAATCCTGGTAACTATTTGAGATGTTCAGTTTTTGCAACCTCGAACATATATTGTGATTTGACTTGCCCATTTTCACTTAAAGAGCCAAATGTAAGTCTAGGTTGAAAGTCCCCCCCCCCTCTATTATTGGGGCATGTCATTCAAGTGTTCATATTTGTTATTTATTGGTTTCTGATCGCCAAATCATTTCCTTTTAACATGATCTTCCCCCAAACACTGGAAAAGTGGATAGTAAGGATGAGAGGGACTTAAGCCTGCTGCCATTTTAAAGACAATGTGTTATAGAACCAACAAATTTCTGTTTTATGCCGTATTCAATTCAGTTTTCTTCTGTTAGCATGTTGTTGTTAGCATGATCTGTTCTGGACCAGAAAATGTACCAGTGTGGCCAAAAAAAAAAAATTCCCTGGTGTTCTCACACTGCTGTACCTGAATGAAGCCCCAGTAAATACATTCTCATGGGAAATAACTGGGACTTCATACAGGTACAGTAGAATATACAACCTGGATTTTCACACGACACATTTTGCCTGTTGTTGTCCAAGTTTTACTGCTGTTTTAAAAGAAGATATATTAGTGTTTTCTCTTATTCTTTTTTTCTTTTTCTTTTTTATAGGGCAAAGAACTGAAGAACAGAGAGACTAAAAGATGTTTAGAAATCCAACATGGGAAACTTGTAATCCAGGAATGCACTGGCCAAAGATGGGAAACCCTAAAAATTATCAAAGCCTTCTAAGGGAGAAGATGTGTACACTTTTACGGAGCCACCAATGAACATTTTGTTGCTTTGCTGTGTATAAGACCATACGCTATTTAAAATTAAAATGTACATTTATAAATATTCTAAGTGCACTTTGGAGTCTTTCTACTTTGAGCATGCTTATGAGTCTGTTAATACAGTAACTAAGCACTCGTCTTAGGATGTGAAGGGGTGTAGGTGCAGAAGACAGTGGTGTGTCGCTGAAGGGGGCAGTGGTGTAGTAGATCACCATATCCCAGCTTCTCACGTCTACCCACACAGCTTAGTTAGCTAACGCTGTCGTGTCGCCTCTCTTCTCGCCTCACATTTTATTAGTCTCCTTGGGTGTCACCTACATCACACAGGGGTGTTGGTATCCTTGATGCCCCCATATTTAGTAAGGGCTATCAATTAAGAAAATTCTGAAAAGGATTGGAGTCAATATGCATTTTACCCCGGATGTACAAAAAGGCGGAGTTTTTATCAAATTGGCCATATGATGACTCTTGTTTTTTGTTGAAATTCTCATGAGGGCAATCGGTTCTACCATACCAACATGAAAAATACAAAAAAATAAAAAATTACTAGCCCCTTTGACTACATCTGATACATCAGTGGATTGCATCCGATCTCCATTTTCTTAGTACATGTGGGAATTTCTAATTCTTAAATGATGCATGTTACCCGATCTACCTCAGCGTCTTATGTTAAGATTTGAGTTTTTGATGTTTTGTAAAACCTATATTAACACGACAGACTTCTCCTTTCTTGCTTAGAAACGTAGCGAAATGTAGGGGAGTCGATATGAATGTAAATGCAGCAAGGTTCAGGCACTTTGGATGAAGATCACACAGTACTCCAAATTACAGTTATTGTACAACAAAGTTCTTTCAACCCGGCTACCAAATACATTTTAAAAAATTCACTTTACAAGGGCAGTCGTTGATACACATGCTTGAAAATGTCACCTGTCCCAAGCCTTTGATTTGGGATCAAGGATTCCCTGAGAGGTCAAGTACAAAAATGAAAAGGGCCACTAGGGGCCAATTACTTTCGGGCTCAAAAGGCACTTTTCTCATTGACCATTCAAATGTTACACCAAATGTTGCACAGGCCGTAGCGCAACATTTAAAATGATTTAGATTCTATAAGTCCCAAAATTGGTGTGTAATGGCTAGATTTGGCTCTGGTGTCTGAGTGGTGCGGCGATGTCATGAGAGAAACGGAAAGGATTTTGGTGGGACTTTTTTTTTTTTTTTTACTCTGTCATGGAGCTTAAAGGCTTCTGCAGCATTTCGCTGATATTTCTGTGATAACTGATGTGAACACGTGATTAATATTAGTAGCACAGAGAGCGCAACCACGCCAGCATGCCCTGCTGTTAACTTTGTAAGTGGAACTGGATGACAGAAGCTCTGAGCTGCAGTTTTCCTGGTAAGTGGTTATGTGATTATACTTTTGATAGCCATCATGTTTTTAAGATCATCTCAGATCACCTTAATGTGACTGTGGTCACTTGAAAAGGTTAGGTTGTTTAATACATTCCATTACTTTACTTACATCTACTGTAACCTCCAGGCAGTTATATCAATGTATTGGGGGGGGGATACCTCTAATGAGCTTATTAGTAAAAAAAAAATGTCTTTAATTTTTCATAAATCTTTGTGGACTTAGAGAAAGCATATGTCAGGGTGCCGAGAGGGGAGGTGTGGTATTGTATGAGGAAGTTGGGAGTTGCAGAGAAGTATGAAGAGAGGGTGTGAGTGTGACAGTGGTGAGGTGTGTGGTTGGAATCACAGATGGGCTCAAGGTGGAGGTGGGATTACATCAAGGATCAGCCCCCGAGCCCTTTCTTGTTTGCAAAGGTGATGGACAAGATCAGGCAGGATACCATGGGCTATAATGTTTGCGGATGACATTGTGATCTGTAGCGAGAGTAGGGTGCAGGTTGAGGAGAGCCTGGAGAGGTGAAGGTATGCACTGGAGAGAAGAGGAATGAAAGTCAGTAGGAGCAAGACGGAATACATATGCGTGAATGAGAGGGAGGACAGTGGAACAGTGAGGATACAAGGAGTAGAGGTGATGAAGACATATGAGTTTAAATACTTGGGGTCAACTGTCCAAAGTAACGGGGAGTGCAGAAGAGAGGTGAAGAAGAAAGTGCAGGCAGGGTAGAATGGGTGGAGAAGAGGGTCAGGAGTGATTTGCAACAGAAGAGTACCAGCAAGAGTTCAAGGGAAAATTTACAAAATGGTTGTGAGACCAGCTATGTTATATGGTTTGGAGACGGTGGTACTGATGAAAAGACAGGAGGCGGGGCTGGGGGGAGGTGGCAGAGTTGAAGATGCTAAGATTTTCATTGGGAGTGATGAAGAAGGACAGGATTAGGAATGATTATATTAGAGGGACCGCTCAGGTTGGACGGTTTGGAGACAAAGCAAGAGAGACAAGATTGAGATGGTTTGGACATGTGTGGAGGAGAGATGCTGGGTATATTGGGAGAAGGATGCTGAATATGGAGCTGCCAGGGACGAGGAAAAGATGATGGCCAAAGAGGAGCTTTATGGATGTGGTGAGAAAGGACATGCAGGTGGCTGGTGTGACAGAGGAAGATGCAGAAGACAGGAAGAAATGGAAACAGATTATCCGTTGTGGCGACCCCTAACGGGAGCAGCCGGAAGTAGTAGTGGTAGTAGTACTAGTAAAACGTTGTTCTACCTCGTTTGATGAATAGAACTGTAGGCTGAATTCCACCACCCACTCTTATAAAGACACAGAGAAGTTTTATCATTTTATTGATGGAACTACAAATGAAGTTACCACCTGAAAAGAATTTTTTTACTGTTATTCTACGCTACTCTGTTCTATTCGTTGGAGTCAGCGCAGTGTTGAACCCTGTCGCTAAGCAACCGCTGTGTTGGAAGTTCTCAGTTTCTATGAGAGAAGTTGAGAAATGCGGCGATCATTTTGCGCCTAGTTGGTTTATATGTAGGCTCACTTTAACATGTCCAGTTGTAATACGTCTAACGTTGAACTGCTCTCAGACCGGGTCGCTGCCACGTCTCTGGGGAGGCGTCTTGACAGGGAAAAGCAACGACAGGACAGGATTTTTAATACTAAAATTAGAACAATTGGGGTGAGATGCTCCTGCAAACCGAAGTGTCTGACGCTGCTGTGTAATGTGTCGTAAGAAGAAAAAGACGGGCTGTAATGACTGCCTTTTCTCTTTCTAGATTGATAAACTTGCGCTGGACAACCAAGTGAAAGAAAAAAAGGCCGATGCTGAGGCTAAGAGAGACTCACTAAACGCGTATGGTAAGTTTAAAAGCCAGTGGACGTAACCGAAGATTACATGAAACCTATTGAGCGTTACCTTGGCAACACTGAACACGTAACGTGCTGCAACACAAGAGGCGCGTATGCGCGGCAGAAAAATAGTCCAGTCTTCTGTTGATGTTTTTTGGACGAGGTGTGCGCGGCCCCTTTACACGGAAATGGGTCATAAAAAGTCTATTTCTTTTAATTAAACTAACGGTATACAGGAAACGACTAGTTTATTGGCAGTTTGGTTTTGAGTTTCCTGTCACCTGCGTCCTTTGAAAATATCTGACAAGAGAGACTGAAATTGACCGAATGGCCGGGAAATGATAAAAGTAAATTAAAAAAAGAAAAGAAAAAAGAAAAGAAAAGACGAGCGATCAGAGCTTATTGGCCTGGTGACTCTGATAGACATGTTGCCATGGAGATAATAGATCTGTGGTTGGGTCAGAATCCATTCGCCAAATTCATCAGTTAACGGTTACCAAACTAGGGAAGATCAATGGATGAAATAAAGTTGATTATTGAAGTAGAATTTTTTTAAAGAGTTATATGACTCAAGTGACACCCAGTAGAAAGACAACCTTTGAAAAAATGCAGCTTGAATAAAGATTTCATTGGCTGTTAGAGCATCAGGTGAGTGATAATTTCAATAGGCTACATTTTATGTTAGCTAGCTAACTTAAGATGCCAAAAAACCTGAAGTACTGTAGTCTGTAGATGTTAATTTACCCTTATTTCAAAAACACAGTGAAAATGTTGAAGTTTCACAGTGCTGTGCTGGGTCCAAAAAAAAACTGAAGACACAATCCCAAAACAAAAACACACCATCTTGTTTTGCCTGTGACTCACACAAACCTACACCGCACGTAATGCCCATCAAGCATTGTCTGCTGCAAAGTTATTTTTTTACACTCGAGAATTTTTTTCCTAATTTTTCTTGCTGTATATAGAGATCAATGATAATAACTGGTTGGTCCCAGACAGGACAACACCAAAGTCACTGCACAAACAGAAATGTCTGGTTAAAAAGCTGAGATGCTATCATGACAGCAGGATAATATATGTAGAAATATGCTTTTTGACTTTTGGGAATTTCATATTCTTATAAGTGGCTGATGCACTAAAACTCTCTAAAATGTGTGCTTTCTCCAAGACCCCAAGGTAGGGAGACAGAGACTAGAGGTGAAACAACCTTTGGCCAATACAACATTGGTGCTGAAACAATGAGAAAATGAAACTAGTTGGCAAAATCAGAAAATCTACCAGCTTCAACAAGACAAACTTGAAATGTTGGCTTAAAACCACTTAATCCTGAACTCACCAATAATCACTTTAGCCAGGACAGCCTCGCTTCTCACAGCCACCCCTAACTTGCCTCCATCTTTTACTGTTTATCAACCTAATAAACAACAAAATAAATAAACTACGGCCAAACCGTTAACTAGCTAAGTTGAGACAAACTTTTGATCCATTGAGTTGCACGTGCGACTTCAGAAATCATTTAATTCTGAGAGTGGTCACTGTTCCACTCAAGTCTATTAGGGAGCATACAGAATATGCCAATTTTGTGGAAAATAATGGTGCTGAATACATTGCTAAACAATTCCTACTTAGGCGTATGGACAGAGTAGTAAGTTTTTCGTGAAAAGGACTGAATGAAGACTATCACTTTACCTGCACCAGTCATATTTTTAACTTACTCAGGGGTGGAAAAATTACTAAATTTTTAGACCTCAAGAAGAATACTTGTCAAGCGTTTTTGTTTTTTTTTCAATTAGTTTCATAAAAATTCTTTTGGAGCATCTTGAACTGCATGGTACTGTGGTAGCTGGGTGTCTACTATAGAAAAGCCATTAAAAACAGGCAGCCTGTGGGACAAAGATTCCCCGATAGGACCTCTGTTAAGATCAATGTCGTATTCCCAGTAGGCTTAATTTTTTTCTCGTCAGATGCCTCCAGTATTTTGAAAATAAGAAATACAACCATTTTAAGTGCATCCCTTTAAGTCAACTTTGTTCTTTGCATTGTGTTCTGATGCATTTGTCCAAGGAGTATGGTATCCAAAGGAAGTGAATCAAGTGCAACTGGACTTGGTTATATATCCGTGAAGATGTTTCACCTCTCATCCAAGAGGCTTCATCAGTTCGTGCCTTTCTGACTAGACCAAGCTAAGCCTCTTGGATGAGAGGTGAAACATCTTCACGGATATATAACCAAGTCCAGTTGCACTTGATTCAATTCCTTTGGATAACTATGACCTGGATGAATGAGAACATTCACAGACAAGGAGTATGGTAAAATTTTAACAGTATGCATTGTGATGTACATCAACCTATTCATGTGCATATTGTGCATGTCCACAACAGCTGCAGAAATGGGTCAGAGTGACATATCAGCTTGCCTCTTCGACAGCCAACAAGCGAAGGAGTGGCGGGTATTGGAGGAGGCCACTGTTAGCTACCGACGGCACTTTCAGCAGCCCTGGAGCCAGCGGGAGGATGATCTAAACAACCCTGAACATTATATTAAAGCCGACAGAGTAGATGCACAGATGATGCTCCCAGGCCTTGCGGGTGAGGACCCTGATAGGACGGACAGGCTGAGGCGGCAGAAGGAGCAGCTCAGACAGTGGTCCATCCAACAGCAGAAGGAGCGGGCAGCTACAAGGCAGCAAGAAAAACTTAAGGGTTGGTTTGCCCGATCGAGTGCTCATGAATAAGATACCGGATCTTCAACGTTGAAGTGCAGGGTTTGCCACAGAATCTCCGACCATTTTGCATTGCCCTTATTACTCTCATTCTATGTCTCTTTGTCTCTTACACACACACAATCCAGATGGATGGATGGACTTTATTAACCCTGGGGGGGGGGGGAACTGGGTTAGTCACCCACACGTAAAGACAGATAAAAGAAACAGACACATGCACAAAAAAAAAAAGTCCAAGAAGACATAAGTATTACTCAGGAACCAGCCAAAGCCCATGGAAATCCGACAAAACTCACAAAGCTAATGCAATGCAAAATAAATATAATAGAAGATTCTGATAGTCAGTGCTTTGTCAATACAGTGAAAAAAAATTAACTAGTCCTACATAAAGCAAGCTATTAAGTAACGAAAGCATGCAATATCAATGCCAAATAGATATAGCAGGAGTATCTGACTCAGTCACTCCTCGCTGATACAGCAAAAAGTTAAAAACTAGTCCTACATAAAATGATAAATAACCAAAGCATACAATGCAGAACCACAGATATCAAAATGAATTAAGTATCATCATTAGCAAGTCTTGTAGACAGACAGGTTAATGGATGAGATCAGGCAGGAGTCTCCATTGGTTATGATGTTCATGGATGACACTGTGATCTGTAGCGAGAGTAGGGTTTTTTTGGGGGGTTTGTACTATGATGGTGGTCACATGGCTCAGGTCCTGGGCTGTTCCAGTGGCGTTTGGGCACTGCTTGGCATCCTCCTCGTCATGGTCTTCATATATTTTATAATTCCATTATAATTATGTTATCCTCTTTCAATTGTTGTATTCTGTAAATTGTGTAAACACAACATCCATTGCACGTTGTCCATCTTGAGAGAGAGATCCCTCCTCTGTTGTTCTCCCTGAAGTTCCTTCCTATTTTTTTCCCTGTTAAAGGGTTTGGATTTTTTTTTAGGGAGTTGTTCCTTATCTGATGTGAGGGTCTAAGGACAGGATGTTGTGTTGCTGTAAAGCCCCTTGAGGTAAAATTGTAATTTGTGATATTGGGCTATACAAATAAATCAGGAGTGATTTGCGAAAGAAGGGTACCAGCAAGAGTTAAAGGGAAGGTTTACAAGATGGTAGTTAGACCAGCTATGTTGTATGGTTTGGAGACAGTGGCACTGATGAAAAGACAGGAGGCGGAGCTGGAGGTGGCAGAGTTGAAGATGCTAAGATTTTCATGGAGAGTGACGAAGAAGGGCAGGATTAGGAATGATTTTATTAGAGGGGCAGCTCAGGTTGGACGGTTTCAGAATACTTTATTATTATGTTAATAAAGTAGCAAAATATAGCATAATAAAGTAACACTTGCCTTTCTTGCTTTGTTTGGAGACAAAGCAAGATAGGCAAGATTGTGATGGCTTGGACATGTGTGGAGGAGAGATGCTGGGTATACTGGGAGAAGGATGCTGAATATGGAGCTGTTAGGGAAGAGGAAAAGAGGAAGGTCAAAGAGGAGATTTATGGATGTGGTGAGAGAGGACATGCAGGTGGCTGGTGTGACAGAGGAAGATGCATAGGACAGGAAGAGATGGAAATTAATGATCCACTGTGGTGACCCCTACTGGGATCAGCCAAAAGTGATAGTAGTAGTAGAGATTATTGGCAAGTTTTACAGCTGAAGGTACACAACTTTCAACTGTTAATTGTTGCAGCTAGGCATATTTAACCACCCACTAAACTCAGTCATATTTAATGTACTGAATGACAGGATGACCATCACCATCATCATGTATACCCCCACATTCACAGCCGTTGACCCTCACACACACCCGCATACATCAGGCTTGCATACATACCCAAATGCCCCCCTTAAATGACATGCACAACCCTGCTTACACTTCTCTATCCATGTTGACCTCTCATCAGATGAGCAGTATGAACAGGACCAAATAAAGTTGGACAACAAAGCTCTCCAGCTTCAGAAGATTGAGGAGGAAAGGAGGAAAGCCATAGCTGTCGCCACGAAAGACTTTAATCTTGCCAAGGTAAGTGAGGTTAATGCCCGGTGAGCACTCATTAGAAATGTTGGTATTACCATTCTAACATCAATCCACAAAGAATGGGGAAACTTTGAAGAAAGAAAGGAACTTCGGAGGAAAAAATTTGAAAGGAAGAGTAAGGATGTAGCCTTTGACATGTACCCCAGTGAGCATCTGTTAGGACTATATATTTCCCTAAACGAAAATTACTTAGCTATGTCCAGATCAAAATAGTTGTCCTGGATGATGCGATTAAACACCTGGTTTTCTTCAACATAGGAACCAAATCCACATTTGTGTTTACACATCTGCTGACCTTTGCCAAAGGATTTTTTTCCAATCCTTTCACATAATGCTCAGTTTAATTTGAACAGCGTATTATGTGAAATGATTAAAAAAAAATCTTCTGACTTGTACAAAGATTGCATTATGATGGCATTCAAAGTCTTGCTATGAAATGTATAGTTGACCTTTCCCTTTTTGTCAACTCCAAATGGTGTGTAATCTCAGGCAGCGGAGACGAAGAGGAAGCAACGTATGGAGCAAGAGAGGAATGAGGAGGACAACCGAGCAGACATCCTCAACCACCTGCAGTTGATTCGTGATGCTGAACTAAGCTCATGTGTGTTGGGTGGGCCACTTCTTGGACCAGGTGCCAATACGAGGGCCTCCCAGAACCAGCAGCAGATGACCCAGTTCCATAAAGAGCAAATAGGGGAGAAGAAGGTTCATATAAATCGCAAACACATTTACATTTTTTTCTCTTGGCAAACACTTTTATTAAAAGCCAGCTGCAAGAGAGTGAGCAAGTTGGCTGATATATTTGTCTGTCTACCTTACAGGCATCTTAGAGCACCAAATAATAACATAACAGCCACATATGCATGTCAGTGCAGTTAGTGAAGTGTGTGACACATCAATCACCAAGCGATGTGAGTAGCGGATGTGAAATACAAACTAGGTGGATAACGCCACAGATCAGCATTGCATCATGCTTGGAGTCATCTGTGGAATACGATAGGCCTGGAAAAGAAACGTTTTTAGGCCTTTCTTAAAGTAAGGAAGTCTACAGCCCTTACAGAAGATAGGAGCTCATTCCACCATTTTTGGGATGAGGTGGGAGAAAAGTGTGGCGCTAGAACTCAACCCATTTTAAGTGGGAATAGACTGCAGCCTTACAAAGGTAGAACTATTAGGGTTGATAGGAGTGTGCATGCCAATATAGGTTTGGCGGTAAGTCAGAGTTCCTTCAACTACCCAGAAAGCTAACAGCAAGGTTTTTAATGCTGTAGCTTTTTAATGTTATTCAGGAGCATAAAGGTGCTAAGAGAGGTGAGACATGCGCATTGTGGCAGGTGGAAAACCAACAAGAAGCGTTGTTCTGGATCCTTGACAGCGATTTCATTGCATGGGCTGGGAAACTAGCAAGAAATGCATTGCAGCAGTGTTACCAGAGGTGTAAAGGGCCTGGACCAGGAGCTATGTAATATGCTGTGATAAGTATAGTTGTATCTTTTGAATGTTGTACAAAACAAAGTGGCAGAAAGTGGAGATGGCCCCAACATGGTCAGAAAATGAAAGCCAGTTGTCAATCATCACCCGAGGTTCCATGTGAATCTGAAGGGCGTGGTTGTGGATGTGGAGTCTGATATAGTGTACACAAATGGATGCACATACACCCACAAATATTTCTTTCTCACTAAAAAAACAAAAAAAATCTCTGTCAAGGTGTCAGCTGCTGCTGTGTTTGTGTGCCTTTGTATGTTTTGGCTGAAGAGGTTGGAGTTAGAGAGGAAACAAGAAGAGTGGCAACAAGACCGTTTGCGCCTAGACTCGGCTCGTGCAACTCTACTACTGGAGAGACGGCTAGCCAGAATCAACAAGCAGATAAGAGGAGACCTGGACAGCGCCAATGCCAAACTCGCCGAGGAGCAGAAACAACAGTCAGTCACTCAGTATATTTGATGCAAAACACATACAAACTCATATCAAATACACATACTCTTTCACACATAATGACATGGACAATTTCAGACACAATGGCTCACTCAGTTTTTTCTCTAATGATGAGTTCTCCTTCTGTATGTGTGGCATTTTCTCATTCAAGGAAAAAATTCCTTGAAAAGGAGTACAAGAGCAGCCTTGATGACAGCTTCTTCTCCAAGTTCAACACCAGCAGCCGGTGACTGATGACACACTGCATGAATGACTGAGTCATTAGAATGGATATCTATGGACGACTTTCTTACATGAGAAAAATACAAAAAATGAATCAAAGCCGTAATGGGTAATGCATTTTCTCATATGAAGCTCACACCGACTTGTTTGTTTTATATAAATATTTCAAAGTACATAAGCTGCTGCTGAATACAGCAGCTATGTCTGCATGTGACGTATGTGTCCTTGAAGTTTCATAGTCGGAGTGTTGTCCACATGAAAGTAGGCAGAATTGGTTCAAATCCAAAGCTTTTGAGAAAATTAAAAATAGTTTTGGTCATGGTGCAATTTTTTTTCTGCTAATAGAAACTGTCTACAGTGGAAAAAGGGTAAGAAGTGTAATGGAAGCCCATAGAAAGTTGTAGAACATAGCAAGTAAGAGGTCCAGTGACAAAACAGGTTCTAGTGACAGTACCAAACAGTACTGTACTATTTACAGTACAAAATAGATTCCAGATTAAATTTAATAAATCCCTTTTGAATTCCGTTTTCAAAAATTTAATCTACTATAATACTTTATCTCTGCAATTTTCCCTGCTCATAATTTTAATCTATTTTTAATAATCATACATTCCACATGGATAAAGTATTCAATATGAGCATCTCAATCAGTACCAATGCTCTTATATAGGTAGACATACATACATATATACATACATACATAAACCTGAATCCTTCATTTCAGTGCAACTGTATTCCTTTGCAAACCACGAGGACTGCACAAAATAAAATGTCTCTTGATTAAAAAGTCTCTTGATGGGTTCTCTAGTCATGTCAGACTTCGTTAAACGGCCCTCCATTGAACTGGCCACAGTTCAGACAGGATTGTTTCTGTTGCAACTATGGCTGTACACAAATATTCCACCGGGGGAGCTAGGTATCTTTTTTTATGATTTTTATTGTTTACACCCGTCAGCTGATGTGTTTATCATACACTTGCGTTCACATTTCCATGCAACTAACTCAGTTTGTCTAAAAAAGCTTTCCCTCGTGGTCAGAATAAAAGTAAGCCATGTTTAGGTGTGTAACGGACTACAATAATAATAATAATAATAATAATAATAATAATAAAAACCCTCCTCTACTTTGAGATGCAAAGAATCAGAAAGTACAAACGACAGAATTAAAAGCTCATCTGCTCTCTTTAAGAGAGGATTTCAGAGACAAACTTTTCCCATTGTCTCTGCCATAGAGCCAAGGCTTGTTCTTGTAGCCTGGGGGACAAGGAACTGTACCTAAAGAGAAAGAGGAGCACAATGTCAGGGCAGCCTTTGCAGACACACACACACACACACACACACACAGAGTCAAATTAACCTGTGTGCAATTCTCAAAAATATACTTCCCCATTGTTTGCAAATTAGCACATCTTTAATATTCTGCCAAACCTCACCTAATAGAATTCATGGCCAGCTCTTTAAGAGTGCCTATATGGGAGCTATGCCCTCCAAAGCCAACAAACGCCTCGTAAAAATCATAGGAGAGGCCGGTCGCCCCAAACATTGCAGGGTCGTCAGGACTTATCACCAGTGGGTGGCCCTCTAACATTAAAATGGCTGCAGGGTGGTTTCGCAGATCTGTGACCAGCTTGAGGACCTGGAAGGTGATAAGGAAGGAGAGTTTGACTTATTTACAAACTTTTTTTTCTTTTTGATTCATAGGATACAATGACACACATTTACAGTACCACGCATAGGTGATATATATCAAAAGACTAAGTAGTTGTGCACTGGAGTATTCCAAACTAAATCACAAAGTTGAATGGTTCAGCTGAACCCAACGTTTATTGAGAGAAACGTTTCATCACTCTTCTAAGTGACCTCTTCAGTCTCAACTGACTGCAGGTATCCCCACCCTTATAAACAACACAGTGGCATAATGACCCAAAACAACGATCAGCTTCACATGCAAACTGCCGTGAGCATTAACTAGAGTTACAATGGCCATGTGTACTATTCACAGAGGATTGGGGAATGGTTGCAATCACAGCATTGTAAGTTGACGACAGATGTACACTTAGCCACCCCCCTACCCACCCCCTGTCAGGGATGGTCATTGCCTCTTCCGGTAGATGGCCTCCTTTACACATGACCATTGTAACTCTAGTTAATGGTCACAGCACTTTGCATATGAAACCGATCGTTGTTTTCGGTCATTATGCCACTGTATTGTTTATAAGGGTGGGGATACCTGCAGTCAGTTGAGACTGAAGAGGTTACTTAGAAGAGTGATGAAACGTTTCTCTCTCAATAAACGTTGTGTCCAAATGAACGGATTCAACTTTCTGTGATTTTCTTACGTAGGTTATTGAGCATGCATAAAGACATTCAAAATTGAATTTACTTTTATGACATTAGTTATTGCCTGGTGATAAAATAAACCTATCAAATAATACCATCTGAACTTTGCGTAATAAGCATTTGTCCACTTATGGGCCAAAGGATAATGGCGTACCTGGTTGGAAATGGGACACACCTCCACAGCCACCCCTCTTTCCCTGGACAACTTCTTGGCCACTGGGTGGCGCAGTAGAGCGAACCCGTGGCCAATGCGGGAGGTGTTGAACAGCAGAGCATCTAGCAGATTCTGGTCTACCTCTGTGCCTTCAAGGTCTACATATGGTTGAGAAACGGTAATTTCCATGTTATTCAATTGATGTCATTACAACACATGGGCCATGCATTTTCCAAACATTTCAGCTCTAGATCCACACAAGGAATTCAAATTCTCATCCAAGGACCCAGGCTCGCTACAATATTACTATGGCTATGTGGAGCCATCTGAAAGAGGTCCGCATCCGATCCACCCAGTCTGGCTGTTTGTGCTAAATTATCTACAAGAACAAGACACATTATTTTTATTCTACAGGCGTTAATTTTCATAGATGGATAAGCTCATTTGTTCTCTGGATCCAGTCATGGTAAACAGATGTATGTCTCTGTCATCAAGAAGCCTTACAATATTTAACTCTGGGCTGTTCACAGTGAACTGCACCAGGTGGGAGACAACTCGTCATCACCATCCACAAATATGTTTTACAACATGTCTGTGCTAAGTATAGGATCAGATAAAGGAGACTTTATGACCTGAAGTAGATGGATGAGTACAAAAGCATTATACGTCCATGTTTAATGCAAGACCGATGAGCTTACCAGTCTCTCCTGCATGAAAAAAGAAAGGGAGAGAGACTCCTCTCTCTGCTGGTAAAGACAAGGCCTGTCTGAAGTACCACAGGGATCTGCCACTGTCCTCGTGGCCCACCTTCACATTTGGTGGCACCATGAACAAAATACATAGGGAGACGTAATGTGATTACAACAGCAGTTTTCAAACAATATTCTGAAAGAGTCAGTATATTCAGTGATTCCTGGTTGTGATGTGGTTTTGATGATAGAAGAATGATAGGGTAGGTAAAAAAAAAAATTTTTTTTGTTTTTTGGATTTTTGCCCCCCTTTTCTCCCCAATTGTATCTGGCCAATTACTCCACTCTTCCGAGCCGTCCCGGTTGCTGCTCCACCCCCTCTGCCGATCCGGGGAGGGCTGCAGACTACTACATGCCTCCTCCGATACATGTGGAGTCACCAGCCGCTTCTTTTCACCTGACAGTGAGGAGTTTCGCCAGGGGGATGTAGCGCATGGGAGGATCACGCTATTTCCCCCAGTTCCCCCTCCCCCCTCAACAGGCGCCCCAACCGACCAGAGGAGGCACTAGTGCAGCGACCAGGATACATACCCAAATCTGGCTTCCCACCCGTAGACACGGCCAACTGTGTCCCTAGGGACGCCCAACCAAGCCGGAGGTAACACAGGGATTCGAACTGGCGATCCCCGCGTTGCTAGACAACGGAATAGACTGCCGTGCTACCTGGATGTCCCCAGGGTTGGTAAATTTGAATAATTCTTTGTGCTTATCACTTTACACCCTTGCCACTGCTACCAGTTTTGTAAGTACTATTACCACAGCTCCTATTACTGTATCTACTGTTACATCTCACCAGGTCAAATCCAGCCATGATCTCTGGGAAATCCCTCTGCATTTTCATAGCTTCCTCCACAGCCTGTGTCATCATGGATTCGTTTAAACCCCTGAAACAGCAAGAATCAAATGTATGGCTGTAAATGTTGAGTGTATTCTTTGACCATGTATTTTTCTAAAGATCGTCTCACTTCACTGGGTGAGAAATCAAACAGTGTGCAAACCAGAGACATACCGGCCTGCACATTGCAAATGGTCTTTTAGGGGATTTTATTTCAGATTGAAGAACGCTAGTTTGAATACTGTAATGTAAAACCATTCATTGGGGTTACCTGTGGACTGTGAAGATGACCCTTGCCCCAAAGAAGTCTGGGTGCTCCGCTACAAACTGTGCGGTGATATCCCGGTATGTCCTCAGACTCCATGTCCTGTCATGTGTACTTCCATCCAGCTCATATGTCTGAACATCAGACACATGGCATAATGATCATTTCAGTTAAAGAAAATAAACCACATATTAACACACATGGAACTGCACTTGAACATCGCTTGCAGGACAGATAAGTATGTATGGCAAGGGCCTAGTTTGGGTACTGGATTGGAGGCAGGGAGAACAAGGAGTGGCTCAAGTGAACAACAAGACTTCTGTACAATTAACCATATACACTCACCGGCCACTTTATTAGGCACACCTGTCCAACTGCTCGTTAACGCAAATTTCTAATCAGCCAATCACATGGCAGCAACTCAGTGCATTTAGGCATGTAGACATGGTCAAGACGATCTGCTTGCAGTTCAAACCGAGCATCAGAATGGGGAAGAAAGGTGATTTAAGTGACTTTGAACATGGCATGGTTGTTGGTGCCAGACGGGCTGGTCTGAGTATTTCAGAAACTGCTGATCTACTGGGATTTTCACGCACAACCATCTCTAGGGTTTACAGAGAATGGTCCGAAAAAGAGAAAATATCCAGTGAGCGGCAGTTCTGTGGGCGAAAATGCCTTGTTGATGCCAGAGGTCAGAGGAGAATGGCCAGACTGCTTCGAGCTGACAGAAAGGCAACAGTAACTCAAATAACCACTCATTACAACCAAGGTATGCAGAAGAGCATCTCTGAACGCACAACACGTCGAACCTTGAGGCAGATGGGCTACAGCAGCAGAAGACCACACCGGGTGCCACTCCTGTCAGCTAAGAACAGGAAACTGAGGCTACAATTCGCACAGGCTCACCAAAATTGGACAATAGAAGATTGGAAAAACGTTGCCTGGTCTGATGAGTCTCGATTTCTGCTGCGACATTCGGATGGTAGGGTCAGAATGTGGCGTCAACAACATGAAAGCATGGATCCATCCTGCCTTGTATCAACGGTTCAGGCTGGTGGTGGTGGTGTAATGGTGTGGGGGATATTTTCTTGGCACACTTTGGGCCCCTTAGTACCAATTGAGCATTGTGTCAACGCCACAGCCTACCTGAGTATTGTTGCTGACCATGTCCATCCCTTTATGACCACAGTGTTCCCTTCTTCTGATGGCTACTTCCAGCAGGATAACGCGCCATGTCATAAAGCTCGAATCATCTCAGACTGGTTTCTTGAACATGACAATGAGTTCACTGTACTCAAATGGCTTCCACAGTCACCAGATCTCAATCCAATACAGCACCTTTGGGATGTGGTGGACCGGGAGATTCGCATCATGGATGTGCAGCCGACAAATCTGCAGCAACTGCGTGATGCTATCATGTCAATATGGACCAAACTCTCTGAGGAATGTTTCCAGTACCTTGTTGAATCTATGCCACGAAGGATTAAGGCAGTTCTGAAGGCAAAAGGGGGTCCAACCCAGTACTAGCAAGGTGTACCTAATAAAGTGGCCAGTGAGTGTATATGTACGTTGTTAGCATGTATGCATCCATACATCGATGTCTGTATGTATTATGTATGTCCCTCGTTGTCTTGACTGTTTGTCTGTCTGTCTCTTTCTGTGTGTCTGTATGTCTGTCTGTGTGTCTGTCTATGTCTGTCTCTTTCTGTGTGTGTGTCTGTCTCTGTCTGTTTCTGTGTCTGTCTTGTCTATGTCTGTCTGTGTCTGTATGTGTGTGTGTGTGTGTGTGTCTGTATGTGTGTGTGTGTGTGTGTCTTTGTGTGTGTGTCTGTCTGTCTGTTTCTGTGTGTCTGTCTTGTCTGTCTGTCTCTGTGTGTCTGTTTGTGTGTCTGCCTGTCTCTGTCTGTCTATTGCTGTATGTCTGTCTATCTGGTTCTGTGTGTCTGTCTGTGTGTCTGTCTGTTTCTATGCATGTCTGTGTGTCTGTGTGTCTGTCTGTCTCTGTGTTCCTGTGTGTGTGTGTCTGTCTGTCTGTCTGTTTGTTCCTGTGTGTGTGTGTGTGTCTGTGTCTGTGTGTCTGTTTCTGTGTGTGTATGGGTGTGTCTGTCTGTCTGTCTGTCCATCTCCTCCCCCCTCATACATGGTGGTCATTTTTTGCTATGATAAAGTCAAAAGTCAAAAAATGAAACTTGCAAGCTGGGTTTTGTTTCCCGTGTATGCTTGAACCCTGCCACAATTTATGTAGTGTAAAAGAGAGAGAGAGAGAGTGTGTGTGTGTGTGTGTGTGTGTGTGTGTGTGTGTGTGTGTGTGTGTGTGTGTGTGTGTGTGTGTGTGTGTGTGTGTGTGTGTGTGTGTGTGTGTGTGTGTGTGTGTGTATGTGTGTGTGTGTTCCATGTACACAAGTTAAATTTACCTCTGGGAGTAAAGCTCGTAGTTCGAGGTACATGACGTTGTCTATGTAGAATTGTGTGAGGCCTCTGTAGTAATAGTCCCTGAACACAGGAGCATATGTGACCAAACCCCAGATCACCTGAAAGGACTGCTCAAATCTCTTCCATACCACATCCTGGCTGGGATAGACTACCTCTGGCTCCTCCTCTGTGAACAGGGTCAGGTTGGTCATGATGCTGGAGACGCAAAGTGAAAAAGATGGTTGTGACGACAAGTCATGTTACGCTTATGTAACAAAGTAAAATAAATCAATCATTGTCTATTGTTATAATTTACTGTATTACTTTATTCATTAATCACTGTAATTAAATGTGGCCCTCTCTAGTCTCCTCGATTCAGTTGCACCTCTCACTACCAGAGCTAGGCGACTACACCCTGGTTTAGTGATGAGACACGTACTCTTAAGCAGACCTGTATGAGACTGGAACGTAAATGGTGAAAATCAAAATTGGAAGTTTCTTACCTATCGTGGCACGAGTGTTTATTGAAATACAAGCGTGTTTTATCTACTGCAAAAACAGCATATCTCTCTCACTTAATAAATATTAATAAACATAACCCCAGATTTCTCTTTGACACTGTATCTAAACTTACTAAAAAGCAGTCGTCTGTTAGCTGCTCACCATTCACAGCCCATGAATTTCTAGATTTTTTCTGCAATAAGGTTGATGAGATCTTAAACAAAATTAGTTCTTCAACTCCAGCTACTCCTGCAGATCCTGTCTTACTAAATTCATATCTACACAATGAGTCACTGACAGTCCCAGTTATTACAGCTTTTGAGACTATCTCTCTTGATACTTTGACTAAGTTCGTGTCAGCTTCTAAACCAACTGCTTGCCTACTTGATCCCTTACCAGCAAAACTTTTTAAAGACCTCTGGCCTTTTCTTGGACCTACAATGCTAGACATCGTTAATTTATCTCTTACTACTGGCATTGTTCCCAGCAGTTTTAAGACAGCTGTGGTTAAACCTCTACTTAAAAAACCGCACCTTGATCCAGGGTCTCTTAATAACTATTGGCCAGTCTCTAATCTTCCATTCTTCTCTAAAGTACTAGAGAGAGTTGTGTATCAACAACTTTTGACCCATATAAAAGAAAACCCTCTATATGAACCCTTTGCAGTCTGCTTTCAAGCCCTGTCACTCCACTGAAACTGCTCTGACCAGAGTGGTAAATGATCTTTTACTGGCTATCGACTCTGATTCCACTTCTGTGCTTCTACTACTGGACCTCAGTGCAGCCTTTGACACCATTGATCACTGTATACTTTTGGATAGATTATGTGGTTTCACAAAGTGTGGCAGCCAAAAATCTTGGTGTTACGTTTGATCCCAGCCTTTCCTTTGATAAGCACATTAAAGAAATCACCAAGACTGCCTTTTTTCACTTAGGTAACATAGCTAAAATTCGGTCTTTTCTCTCCATGACTGACGCAGAGACTCTAATACATGCATTTGTTTCATCCAGACTTGATTACTGTAATGTTCTGTTCTCAAGTCTGCCACATTCTAGTACTAAAAGTCTTCAGATGGTTCAGAATGCTGCTGCTAGAATCCTAACTAAAACTAGGAAATTTGACCATATTACACCAATTCTTGCCTCCCTTCTTTGGCTTCCTATCCATGTTAGATCAGAATACAAGGTGCTTCTGCTGACTTATAAAATCCTTAATGGGCTTGCCCCATCATCCCTGTCTGATCTCCTTAAACCTTATATGCCATCTCGAGCTCTTCGTTCTCAAAATACAGGGCTCCTGTGTGTACCCAAAGTTAAAAAGAAGTCAGCTGATGGTAGGGCCTTTTCCTATCAGGCTCTGTTGTTGTGGAATAACCTGCCTGCTGCCATCAGACAATCAGAGTCTGTTGAGTCCTTTAAATCCAAACTTAAAACTCATATTTTTGCCTTAGCTTACAATTAGTTGCCTTTAAGTTGAGTGCTTCACAACCTGTACTGCATGGCAGGTTGGTTTTCTGTCTCACTGAATTTATCAACCACTGTTCTGCCGACGAGATTACAGAGTATAGATTATGACTAGTTGATGACTTAATTGATTATGACTAATGACTATTGCAAACTGTTCTCTTCTCTAACATGTCTTTTCTCTCTCTCTGAATGATGTCTTCTCCCTTCTCTTTTTTTGTGTTTGAATGGTGTCATGTGAGTCTGCCTTGTGTGCACGTGCAGTCAGTTCTCCTCCCAGGTCTCCGTGGTGATGGTGGTCGCCATTTGGATGCTGCCTGCCCTTCCTCTCCTCACATAAGTTTTTTTTTTTTTACATGATGATGCTGGTCGCATGGCTTGGGTCCTGGACTGTTCCGATGGCATCTGGACACTGCTTGGCATCCTGTGCATCATATTCTTCATAAATTTGATGTCCATTATAATTCTGTTATCCTCTTTCAATGTTGTATTATGTAAATTGCGTAAACACAACATCCATTGCACGCTCTCCGTCTTGGGAGAGAGATCCCTCCTCTGTTGCTCTCCCTGAGGTTTCTTCCTATTTTTTCTCCGTTAAAGGGGTTTTTTTTAGATGAGAGGATCTAAGGACAGGATGTTGTGTTGCTGTTAAGCCCACTGAGGCAAATTTGTAATTTGTGATATTGGGCTATACAAATAAAATTGATTTGATTTGATTTGATTTGAATTAACCTGTATCTACTTCTTTGCCCTCTCTTAGAGACAGACGCACACGCATATGTATGAGAATAAAACAGGAGGATTTTTTTTTTAAATAAGGCTTCTTAAGAGGTACCTCAAAGAAAAATGAAAGTGAAATTCTAGACAACCCTAACACAGTTCAGGGAAAATGCATTGTTTTGTGGCCCATTTTCAACTCTTAGAATACCAAATCAATTAGTAACACGCTCCAAATTTACAGTTTATAATAGGATACCTGGTGTCCAGAGAGGTGGCATTTTCCATCTTAGCCCTGAGGCTTTCCAGCAGCATCCAGGGAGAGCATTGTGGAAGAGGTTTGGGCAGACGAGAGGAAAAGAGGAATCGCATGGACTGGTCATAAGTGAAGCATATATAACAGTAGGGACGGTAGGTCACATTCTTCACAAGCCAATCCACATCCACCAGTGAAAAGTCATGGACATGTAGGACTCCCCCTGGAACAAAAATTGGTTGGAAATGTCATCAAGCAACTTTCAAGGGGTGTTATGCTCAGAATTAAGGTGCTGTCAGTGATAACAGAAACAAATGCAAACATGTTATGAAATTTACTATAGATGACATCAGGCTATGAACGATTAGAAGAAAAAAATGCAGAAAAATAGAACTGTAGCACAACTGAAACAGGAATAGATCAATAACTGCATCCCAGATACCTTTGGGCATCTTTTGCAGTAGGCTGTAAAGGGGACTCTTTCTGATGAGGGGCTTAGCCTTAAAGAAATGTAAGGCGGGAGGGAAGTCTGCTTGCGCCAACTCCTCTCCCTTCAGTTTGTCTATATATGTGCCCAGCCGGCGCTCAGCCTCAGACAGCACCAGGTTTCCTCCTATCTGCATGGAGGCCTCCAGTTGCATGAGAGTGTCTCTGATCCTCGGGTCCGGGACGCTGTCGCCGAGAGTCGCACAGCACAGAAACAAACACGCCACGGCCACATGACGGCGCTGTGGCAGGACTGTCATAGTCTGGAGTTAGCTGTGCCAGTATCCCCGAATCGAAAGAGGAACAATCAAGGTGGAAAGTTCTGAGAGCAAAGACAAAAGAACGGTGTTATAACTAGGATTAGGAAATTGTTTTGTTTTTTTTGCTGATACTTACAGGACAGCTGTACCACCAAGTGCTTTTATAGTCCTTAAACAGTTGCCTCTTTTTTCCTTTTTTTTTTTTACTCATAATTACTACATGTAACTCAAATACTTTTAGTTTATGACTGATGACCCAACTTATTTATGAGTTACAGTGAAAAAATGTGTCTGGACAAAGTGAATCTTGTAGTCCTGCCAGTCAAAACAGTGTCACCCCAATGACACTATTTTCTCATTTCTTATACGCGTCTCATATTACATGTGCATGACAAGAGCCATGCCTTATTATACATGTATAAAAATTTGTTATCGTGCGTGTTACAAGAAATTGAACGTTACTGACAGCAGAGCCAGTCATACAACTTGTGGCCATAGTAGACAAATTCTGACACGTGGACGTAGTTGGAAGAGCCGTGTCTTACATAATATCAATAAATAATAACAACCTACCTTAAAATGCAATTTCCGGGAATTATTTCATGGCATCGGTTAGTTAGTCATCCACGACACTGACGGAGTTAAGAGTCGCCCTCTAGTGGTAGAGTTCCTTCCTCAGAGTGAAATGGGTTGACTTCTCAATGGGAAAGTTTATTAAAAAGATTATGTCGGGCTACACTGCGATATTAAGGCACTGATGCCACTTACACATGATTTGAGTAATCCTTTTGTAAATCTGATTATCTTTTTGCAGTTATGGAGAAAATTAACTCTTTTTCACAACAGGAGTTCATTGCCGTATATAACCCCAAGAAAAACTGGGGAGGCCTTGGGGATTAAGAGAAGATAAATCATAAAACACAACAAGAACGAATTAACTATAAATGTACACCATCGCAAAAGTTGATGGAAACAGGGGAAAAGGACTCTGTGTCATCAACTGCAATACTTTATGAGTAGTTCATTCCCTTTTAAAAAAACAAAGAACATGTACCTTTTGTATTTTTTTGTGTTTTTTAAATATATTTTTTTTTTGTCTGGAATATTTTTTATAAGGCCATGGCTCATCTCGTCAGCTACTGAAAAAGGGAGCAGTCGCTTTTCAGCCCCTTTTCCTTGAGTGAATATAATGAAAAGAGCGTTTTCTTTGGCAACAGTAGGTCATGGTGATGAAATGAGTTATTGGTCAGAAAATGTATAACTGTATAAATTTTTAAAAAAGGAAGTTGTTTGCTGTATCGGGTAGGACCAGGTAGACTGCAGCCAACGAGTCAGAGTTTGTACAAGTGGCTCTGTTATCAATAACATTTGATTTCTTGTAACACGTACAGCGATGATATGTTATCATAGAGGTATGATAATGCATGTTCTTTTACGCACATAACACATGGGACACGACATGTGCTGGATGAGACTGGCCTGTCTATGAGTGAAGTCGTTTTGATGGGCAGTTAACGCGCGTCCCTCATGTGTGAACAACGGTTTGCATGTTTTGGACCATTGGGCTTGCCGTACCAACACTGGGTTTCAACAGCTGACGTTGACAATGCTGTAAACAATGTTTCCCGTCCACATAATAACAGTGACCAGATCTGCCTTTTCTTGAGATTTGGGACTGTTGCGACCAACGACACGATTTTGCAGGTCGCAATGTCCCCTTGTCAAAACAAACATTTGCACGTTGAAACTGTAACATAAACAGCATGCTTGTGATACTTTCCTCAGCGCGCGCTTATACTGTGTCGGTACTGTTTTTTTTATTTATAAGTATTTCTCACTCATGAACATACCTGTCAAAAGAAAATGGATAAACCAGATACCACAAAGGTCTCGGTCGGCGTGTAGCACCGCTTCCCACGATAATGCCACGTGTTATCAAAATTTGTTCATCCCAAAGAAAACGTGTCCCGCGGCGGTGCGGGAATGCGCATGCATTCACACGGATATCATTCACGCGCAGATCGATAATAGCGTTTCCCGTTTCGCGTAAATGAAATGGCGAGAGGTCAGCCCGGACCTGCGTAGATAACAGGGCTTTACACTTCCAAACTGCGTGTAGTGCATGCGCTAAAGTCCCATTTTGCGTGCCGGCGGTACGCCAATCCCTCCCATTAACTTCTGTGGAGAGCAGATGCGTCAGTATATGTGACACGCTGCCCATGTGGTCTTGCTTATATTGGTAAAGGTGCCAGTGTGACGAAGGACCTGTTCAGTAGTTTAGTCACTTGATAGTGGTGGGGATCAGCCAATCAGCGCCCTTGTTGTTAGATCAGATGACGAAGGGAACTCAAAGGTGCGATATAAATGAGCTAAAGTTGCCGTGAGTTGGAGAATTCGAGAAAGACTTTATAAATATTCTTTCAAGCCGGTTATGGAGTTCTTCCCATTCTAAAGTGTGTGTGCGTGTAGCAAATCAACCACCCACCCACGTTGTTATCAATAAACATCTTTGACGATAACGTCCTTGCATTTGTGCCGATGCACCACATTGGTCACATACTCCCAACCAGGTACAATTAGTCTGAGCTAGCAAACCTTCATTACATTTGGCCTTCAAGCCGGATAGAGTGACCGATGTGGAGAGTGAAGATGCTTCCATATGATAGAATTGAAGTAACGTCGCCGGCTGATAACCGCCCCAGACGTCGGATATGCTCACTATGTCTCCCTGCCTGCCATGGAGAGACCTCCCCCTGCTGCCCCGTTCTCAGTCCAGTGCCCCATACAGATGCAGGAGCCCTACCACAGTTCTGAGAGAACCGCCGAGATGCCACCCCTCACCCCTCTGTTCTCCGATCAGTGGAGTCTGTAGTATTTGCCCTGTGGCACAATTATAAACTTAATAAAATTATAAATGCATATTCCGGCTCAGCACTGTGTTTATTCATTCCACCATCTTGGATCACATACGTGACTTCTCCAATCTCGCGGGACTTGCCGATGTCACTATTCTATGGCAAGTTGTAAGGTACAAAGATTATGCTGAATAGCGTATCAGAACGTTACAGCTCCCTTTTTCCGGAAGTGCTGCCTTACACGCTACCAGAACAATCCTATTGGTGTAACGTTTCTGAAATACAGAACAATGCCTTTGTCACCACAACACATGCTTATTGTAGAACATAAAGCTGGAACAACATAAATTCCATATCACATATGTATATTCTTTGGTCGATGCAATGCTGGTAGCTTGAACCTGCAGAGGAACGATGTGCCCTGTATGAACATTCAGTAGGCGGGTGGTACTGGATCCCATCAAGTCATCAAGGTGCAATAACTCTGATGACAGATAAGGAAGACAAAGCATGAACAGGTAGGATCACTACAGGTTAGTGCATTCACAGGAACATGAACAGGTAAGTGCAATAACATTACAGGTAAGTGCATTCACGTGAATATGAACAGGTAAGTACAACACATTACATGTAAGTGCATTCACATTGAAAAAAATCTTTTTTTTTCCATAGGGCAGCGATTCACCTACACCCTTTACAAATGCTCACAAAACAAGAACTTGTCTTGGTTTGATAGTGCGACCTGATCGTGTGGTATAGCTAAGCTGCTGTCCGTTTGGCTGACTGTCCAGGTGTGGGGGTTCAGCAGGTTCCTGCTGACGAACCTGTGTGTTGCTGGTGCTGGGCTCCGTCTGCTGGGTGTCTGTTGCACTTGCATCTTCTTTGTTTTCATGGAGGTGTCGGCAGTTGCATCGATAGGGCCGTCCTTCTCTGGTTTTGATGTGGTTCTATCTGTGTCTGCATGCCGTGTTACCATTGCAGGTTTCCAGGATCCATCTTCCTGTCGGAAACGAATTGGTGCACCTACGGGCAGGTGGGGCAGAGGTCTGGCAGCTCTGTTATAGTATGCCTGTTCGCGGTGTTGGCATACCTCTCTCCTCTCGCGTACAGTCTGCTGGCATGTGACCTGTGGCTGCAATTGTTTTGCCGTTGCTGGCAGGCTCGAACGCATCCTCCGACTCATTAGAAGCTGTGCTGGTGATTTCAGGTTGTCTACAGGTGTGTTGCCATACTCCAGTAGACCAGACTCAGACTTTGTTCTCGGCTCTGGCTTTGTCCAGTATGTGTTTGACCGTCTGGACAGTCTTTTCTGTGAGGCTGTTGCTCTGTGGGTAATGGGGGCTTGTGGTGGTGTGAGTGAAACCCCATGTCTCGGCAAAGTGCCGAAACTCACCTGAACTGTAGCACGGTCCAGTGTCACTGATGACAGACTCAGCGATGCCATGTCGATCCATCACTGCCTTGAGTTTGGTGATGACAGCTGATGAAGTATAGCTGTATAGTCTCTCTAACTCAAAAAACCTGCTATAATAGTCCACTATAACAAGGTAGTCCTGTGAGTTCCATGTGAATAAGTCTTTGCCTATCACTTGCCATGGTCTCCCAGGTATAGCATGTGATATCATGGGCTCTTTTGGGTTTGTGCTGCATCGCTCCTGGCATATGCTGCAGGCTTCCGCTACCGCCTCAATCTGTTTTCCCATGCCAGGCCAAAACAAGAGATCCCTCGCTCGGTTTTTGCTTTTTTCCACACCCATGTGACCGGCGTGTATGCACTCTATCATCTTCACCCTGAGCTTATGGGGAACGATGATTTTCTCACCTTTAAACAAGATGCTGTCCATTTCAGAAAGTTCGTCTCTGTGATTCCAGTATTCCTGGATGCTGGGTAGGCATCTTTTCATTGCATCTGGCCAGCCAGCCAGTGTGGCTTTTCTCAGTGCAGCAAGCTGTGAATCTTGTGTTGTTGCCTCTTTGATTTCTGTCAGTCTCTTGTCACTCACAGGGACGCTGCTGAGGACCGTCTGCACCTGGGCCTCCATACCTTCGTGCAGGGCGTTATCGTGGTACTTGGTCGACTTTCGTGACAGTGTTTCAGCCACTGGTATATCTTTTCTGGGGTGGTGGAGGATGTGCACGTCATATTTTTGTACTTGCAAGATCATCCTCTGCAGCCGTGGTGGCGCTGCTGCCAGTGGTTTTTTAAGTATCGCTTCCAGTGGTTTGTGGTCTGATTCCACAATCACTCTCCAGCCATACATATACTCATGGAACCATTTACAACCAAAGAGTACTGCATAGAACTCCTTCTCTATTTGTGCATAATTCTCTTCTGTGCTGTTAAGTGATCTGGATGCATAGGCAATTGGCTTGCCGTCTTGGAGCATGACAGTGCCAAGGCCACTTTTGGAAGCATCTACTTGGAGCCGTAGCTCTTTTTGTATGTCAAAGTACATGAGTACTGGGCCTGGGTGTTGCGTTATCAGATCTTTCATCTGTTGGAATGATCTGTCATGATTGGCATCCCATGCGAATTCACTGTCCTGTTTTAGCAGTTTTTGTAGTGGTGCATTTACCTCGAAGAGATGTGGCGCAAACCTGGCCAGGTAGTTAGTTGACCATCCCAAGGACTGTTTCAAGCGCCGCCTTGTTCCGTGGTGGTTGCATCTCTTTGACTGCCTTCACCTTCTTTGGGTCTGGTTTTATGCCTTCGCTTGAGAGTATGTGTCCGAAGCAGCTGACGACTGGCACATGAATGCGGTATTTGTCAGGGTTTAGCCTCACCCCTCTCTCCCTTGTGCGTTTCAACATAGCCCTGAGGCACCGGTCATATTCCTGTTCAGTTTTGCCAAACACCAGTATGTCATCGACTATGGCTGCTATGCCGTTTCATATATTTCATCCACGCACCTCTGGAACTCGTCTTGAGCCAAAATAATGCCAAATGGCAGTTTGAGAAAGCGGTATCTGCTGAACACTGTGTTGAATGTGGTCAACAGCGATGAATCAGTGCTTAATTTTATGGCCCAATAGCCTGACCTAGCATCTAAGACACTAAAAAATTGTGCTCCAGCAAGTTTCTTGGTGACATCCTCTAAAGTAGGGAGGGGGTAGTGAGGTCTTGATATTGCCTTGTTAAGGGATCTGGGGTCTAAACACACTCTTGAGTTTTCCTGTCTTGGGCTTTTGAACTACAACGAGTGCGTCCACCCGTTCTGAGGGTCCCATGACCTTGCAGATTATGTTATTTTTCTCCATACTGTCGAGTTCATCTTTTAGTCTGCTGCATAGCGCAATGGGGATCCTGCGTGGTGACACACTACGGGCGTTGCATCTGGGGCGATGCGAAAGGTGCATTCGCCTGGAAATTCGCCTATGCCTTGAAATACATCTGTGTACTCCTCCAGTATGCTCTGTGAGCCAATGTCTGTTCCCTCATTTTCCTCATTCACAGCCATCACTATTTTGACTAAGTTTAGATCACAACATGTTCTGCTAGGACCGGCGGGGCACTGGTGCCGACAATGTAGAAATCTAGCAACATTGAGCTGTCCTTGTATCAACATTTTAGCTGGCATGTGCCTTTCTCGCTCAGTGCTCTTCCCCCGTATTCAGTGAGCCTATGTGCTGCTGGTTTCAGTGCAATGTTCTTGAACAGTGTGTGAAATAGGTTTGTTGGAATGGCATTGGCCTGTACCCCAGTGTCCAATTTGAATTTGACTTTTTGTGGAGGTGAGCCAATTCCTACCTCTACATAAGCCTGCTCATTGCTTTTGCCATTGTTCTCTATTGTGATGCTATGTAGAGTTCTGTCTGCTCTTTGTCTGTCTCTCCAACAGTGTGCACTGTACTGCGGTAAGGTTTTGTCTGTGGTGGGAATTTGATTTGCATGCTTTTGTAAAATCATTGAATTTTTTGCATTTAATGCATTGTTTTCCCTTGGCTGGGCATACAACTTTGGCACTATGTTGCCCTCCGCAGTGGCTACATGCTCTGTTTGCTGTGCTACTTTCTCTTTGCTTTGTAGCTTTTTGTGTTGTTTCTAGTCTGTATGTTTTCCTGCTTACAGCATGCACAGTGTCGTGGCCGCTCTGGTCTTTGCTATGGCCCATAGTCTTTAGCTGTTCCTGTGCTGGCTCATGTGAACGTGCAATGTCTATGGCCCTTCCGAGCGTGAGCTCTGCACCCTCGCTGAGTAGTTTTTCTCACACGCGGGGTGAGTTCATGGCAAACACAATGCGATCTCGGACCATTTCCTCGCTGTTTGGGTAGCCGCAGTCTTTTACCAACAGTTTTAGTTCTGTTACAAACTGCTCGAATGATTCGCACACACCCTGCATTTTTACATGGAATTTATATCTGGCATAAATGGGGTTAGCCTTTGGCATGATATACTCTGTGTACTTATCGTAATATGTATTAAGCTTCCTGGCTTCTTCTCCTCATTCTTTTCTAACATCAACTCACCAAATCCCAGTCCATCCATGGAGCTGGAACGCCGTAAGATTCCATTTTCTTGGCAACATGTGGGTAGTCAAACCTCTACTCTGACACCATGTAGTATTTGCCCTGTGGCACAATTATAAACTTAATAAAATAATAAATGCATATCCCGGCTCAGCACTGCTCATTCATTCCATCATCTTGGATCACATACATGACTGCCCCAATGTCGCAGGACTTGCCGATGTCACTATTCTATGGTAAGCTGTAAGGTACAAAGGTTATGCTGAATAGCATATCAGAACATTACAGAGTCCAGCGACTTGTGCCCACTTAAAGTATCCCAGGGAGTCGGTATACTCCGGACCAAAGCACCCAAGACCCCCTGCATCTCCGATCAGCATCAGAAGTTTCACCTGGGAAATTGGAGGCGCTGCAACAGATCAGGGAAGACACCCAGAGGCTTCATCTCATCATAATAAAGATGCAAAGGAGCTTGATGCAAGCAGAGGGCCAAATCTATCACTTCCTCCCCACTCCCACCCTCATGGTACACAGCCCACTCATACAACCTTCCGTGTATGCTGCTGCTCTCAGCCTGCCATGCCCAGCACCACAGGCCATTGCTCACCATCCATCAGTGCCTGTGCATGCAGCCGTCAAAGAAGAAATGGAAGATGGAGGCTGGCCACCCCCTCCAGTGGCAGAGAAGGACACGAAACCTCAGCCCTCCACTGTCACACTGCCCACATATCTAGTGGCGGAGCTGACTGCATGCCTCAAGACGATGGGGATGACTCCAGAGCAGCCGCTCAGCCAACCAACACCTGACTACTGCAAGCCTTATGCCGAGTCCGTTGTATCAGGTCTTGTGGAGAGCTCACACCATCTGACAGAGCCACCAGTCTGCACACATAGATCACCTTCTCCATTAACCCCACTGCTAGGCCCCCCTGATGACCAGAGACAGTAGAACTTCCACTCCAGCCAACAGACAGCGAGTGTCCATCGAGGTCCTCAACCCACCATTCCAGACTTCAGTAGGGGGGACCTGCGTGAGTTTGCCAGGCTAAAGATCTCCCTGGAGAACCTTCTCCCTAGAGACGTGACGTAGAGGTTTGAATATCAGATATTGGTAGACCACCTGAAATTCGAAGATGCACTGCTCATTACAGACTCATATGCAAACTCCACCTAGCCCTATACAGACACTATAGCTTCTTTAACAGAGCATTATGGGCAAATGCTGGCTTTAAGGCGTATTACAGACCTAATGGAGGCGCCCAACATCCGCAGCCATGACACAGCTGCCTTTAAAAGATTTGCCCTCAGAGTGAGAGCTTTGGTGGGCGTGCTTGACCATCTGGGAGAGACAGGCCATGTTGAGCTCCAGTGTGTCACTAGGCTGCTGTCTAAGCCCCCACAAGACATGCAAGCTGAGTTTATGAGGTACTTGCACCCCCTCCACGTCCGTATCACTACTCTGCTAGAATTCGCCGACTGGCTGGAGTTTGAGCTGAGGATTCAAGAATATGGTTACGAGGCTCGGCACAGAAGGGGCAAAGAGAGCACAGAGGCAAAGAGGAAGAAATGGAAGGACTTACTGTTTTGACACTCTTCTCCACCCACTCCATGCTGCCTGCACACTCTTCTTCACCTCTCTTCCGCACTCCCTGTTACTTTGAACAGTTGACCCCAAGTATTTAAACTCATCCACCTTCATCACCTCTACTCCTTGCATCCTCACCATTCCGCTGTCCTCCATCTCGTTCACGCATATGTATTCTGTCTTACTCCTACTCACTTTCATTCCTCTTCTCTCCAGTGCATACCTCCACCTCTCCAGGCTCTCCTCAACCTGCACCTTACTCTCACTACAGATCACAGTGTTATCCGCGAACGTCATAGTCCACAGAGACTCCTGCCTGATCTCGTCCGTCAACCTGTCCATCACCACTGCAAACAAGAAAGGGCTCAGAGCTGATCCTTGATGTAATCCCACCTCCACCTTGAACCCATCTGTCATTCCAACCGAACACCTCACCATTGTCACACTTCCCTCATACATATCCTGCACCACTCCTACATACTTCTCTGCAACTCCCGACTTCCTCATACCACACTTTCTCTCTCGGCACCCTGTCATATGCTTTCTCTAAATCTACAAAGACACAATGTAACTCCTTCTGATCTTCTCTATACTTCTCAATCAACATTCTCAAAGCAAACATCACATCTGTAGTGCTCTTTTGTGGCATGAAACCATACTGCTGCTCACTAATCATCACCTCTCCTCTTAACCTAGCTTCTAATACTCTTTCGTATATCTTCATGCTGTGGCTGAACAACTTTATACCTCTGTAGTTACTACAGTTCTGCAAATTGCCCTTATTCTTGAAAATCGGTACCAGTATGCTTCTTCGCCAATCCTCAGGCATCCTCTCACTTTTAAGATTGTGTTAAACAATCTAGTTAAAAACTCCACTGCCATCTCTCCTAAACACCTCCATGGCTCCACAGGTATGTCATCTGGACCAACCATAATAATAATTTAATAATAATTTTTTTATTATTATTATCATTAAATTAGTTATTTAATTAATTTGTTGTAATTAATTTATATCAAATATGATATATATTAATTATGATTAATTTAATTATTTAATTAATAATTTGATTGCTATTAGATTAATATTACTGGGCGGCGCAGTGGTTAGCTAGTCGCCTCACAGCAAGAAGGTCCTGGGTTCAAGCCCCGGGGTAGTCCAACCTTGGGGGTCATCTCAGGTCATCTGTGTGGAGTTTGCATGTTCTCCCCGTGTCTTCGTGGGTTTCCTCCGGGTGCTCTGGTTTCCTCCCACAGTCCCAAGACATATAGGTCAGGTGAATCGGCCGTACTAAATTGTCCCTAGGTGTGTGTGTATGTGTGTGTATCGGCCCTGTGATGGCCTGGCTGGCTGTCCAAGGTGTCTCCCCATCTGCCGCCCAATGACTGCTGGGACAGGCTCCAGCATCCCCACAACCCTGAGAGCAGGATAAACGGCTGGATAATGGATGGATGGATGGATTAATAATAATAATTTGTATATTGATATAGTCTGGGGGAAAAAAACATAGTTTTTACCCAGAGAATTTTTTTTTTTGTTTCAAATAAGGTGCGAGAGGCCTCTCTGAAAATATTGCACAGGGGTTATCCAGTTATTGTAAAACTATAAGCTAGACGTTGATCCTCTTTGTTCCTTCTGTCAACACAAAGATTAAATGACAACTCATCTTTTTTTTAACTGTACCTTAATCCGTTTGAAAAATTCGACTAAAAATCACATTAAAATACTGAACAAATTCTAATGCTATGCAAACTAGAGCCTTACATAATGAATTCGATTTTATTTTATTTAACTTTGTACTATCTGTGCACTCCCTCGAACATACATTGCCTTGTTACTGTTGTTGGAATGGTAAACCTGTTGTTTAAGTTCCATTGTGCAAAGTTTCTAAAAACTGTCCAATAACCAAACTACAGCTGCACGGTGTTCAAATAACATTATGTAGCTTACTCAACTTTTCAAAAATTTCCATTAACTATCAAACAAAAAGGTATGAACTACCAAATGTTACATCAAAATGTATTTTGTAAATTATAAGAAAATAATTCGGTGTATTAGTAATGATTTAGATCGATGGTCTATACTACCTCGGTCCCTACTAGCCGTATTAAAAGTATATGTATGAATGTTTTGCGCAGGCTGCTTTATTTATTTCAGATGTTACCTATTTCAGTCCCAAAATCTACTTTTGATTATCTGGATAAATTAATTTCTCAGTTCATATGGCAAAGAAAGCGCCCAAGAATTAGGCTTAAAACATTACAGCTATCTAAGCCAGATGGGGGGCTTAAACTTCCTAACTTAAGATGTTACTTTTGGGCCACACAGATGAAGCCCTTGCTAATGTGGATCCAAGATAGCTCATATACACGCTGGCTTAATATTAAAAAAAAAAGCATGTGTTCAGAGCCTCTGCACATTCTACCATTTTGGATGCTCCTATAAAAGAAATGGGACAATGAACTGCAATTACCTTAAAAATATGGAGAGAAAAAAATACAGTCAGATTATGGGCTACCTAAAACAATCTCACCACTAACAAGCATTGGATATATGAAGACCTTTTTACCTAACAATTTAGATACAGGGTTTAAAAAAATGGTCAGAACATGGCTTACTTAAATTGCATCAGATATTGAACAAGAGCAATCTTAAGACACTTGAACAGTTAAAAAATGAATTCAATCTCCCTAGAGCAGACTTCTTCAGAGATTTGCAACTAAGACGTTTCCTTACTACACACAAAGAATGGGGCGGGGGGAAACTCGTAAAATCTACCCCAATAGAAAATTACCTCATTAAATTGCAAACGGGAGATGGAGAGAGGAGAATAATTTATAAACTATATCAATTCTTTTTGTCTATGAACCAAGCTAGCTCTTTAAATATAAAGCAGAGATGGGAATCAGAATTAAACATGGGTATAACACAAGATACCTGGAAGGAAATACGCACAGAAGCAAACCTAGCGACAAATTCAAACACATGGAGGGAATTTAAATGGAAAGTAATCACTAGATGTTTTCGAACGCCAGAGATAGTGTCAAAGATGGGTCCAACACACACCAGTTCATGTTGGAGAAACTGTGGAGAACAAATTGGAAATTATACTCACATATTTTGGTTATGCCCTAAGTTTCATGTCTTTTGGAAAGAGGTATTTGATGCTCTTAAAGAAGTGTTCCAGCAGAATATCCCACAAGATCCTATGGTGGCACTACTGGGAGTAATGCCTGATGGTTTAGAGGGGAGGTCCAAGAAATATCTCCTAGGAATACTACTTACAGCAGCCCTGAAGTGTATTACGATTAAATAGATGAAACCAGAACCCCCCACATATAACTTATGGATATAAAAGGTGTGGGATGTCTACCATATGCAGCAAATAACATATTTATTAAGGCTCCAAAAATGTCTATTTACTAAGCGATGGGGCCCTGTCATGGATCTACTAATACAGTGAGGGTTTTTTTCTCTCTCTTCAATTTTATTCTCTTCTCTCAATTTCCACTTTCATTTGTTGTTTCTCTGGTTTATAACATATCCCTTGTTTATGTGGCTATTACTTTACTTTGGATTGGATCTTTTTCATTGATCGTCTAGAAAGTCAATGTGAAGAATGTATAGATACAGCAGGAAAAGTGTCGTTGTATGAAAATATATTGTAATATCGTTTAAAACTAAATAAAAATTAAGTTAAAAAATGTTTTTTGATTATCTTTAGTGAACTTAGAAATTTTGAACCTTTACGTAATCTAGGCTATTTGAGCTCTGGGGCTGCTCTCATGGTTAGATGGTAGGTTACACTTCACCAACGATGAATTAAAATAATGTCCAAAATACATTTTTCTATAAAAAAAAAGGACTCAAAAGTTGATAACAGGACCCAAGGAAGTGCAGTCTTGAGTGTGAAGTTTTTCGGTTGAGTGGTTGTCGAGAAAAAGCAAAGGTCAGACATCTACAGAGGCTGGAAAATAGGTGTACTGTCTCTTAATTGCTGTAGCTCACGGTATAAAAGGCGATGCATTTGGGGTTGGCCCTCAGTAAACAAAGAATTGAGATTTGAAGAGTGTAACCCACATTGTGGTCGGTGCTAACGATCCTGCATCTGTGTGGGGAGGCCTGCAGGACATCAACTAGAGACCATCCCCACACAGTGCAGAGAATCAACTGACTGACGACCTGAACGTGTTGTACTGCAGGTTTGATAAGCCCACCATCATACCCCTCACCCTCTCTGCCACATCACACAACCAACTGCACCCCCTGCCAGCCCCTCCCCCCTCCCCACTGACCCTGCACTCAGGATACGTGTCAGCTCTGCCAGAGACAGAAGATCAGGAAGGCACCTGGCCCAGATTGCATGTCTCCCTCCTGCCAGAAAGTCTGTGCTAACCAGCTGGCCCCCCCATCTTCACACTGATCCAGATCACTGGAGCTGTATGAAGTCCCCTCCTGCTTCAAAAGCGCCACTGTCATCCCGGTCCCCAGTAAACCCTGTATCTCAGAAATGAATGACTACAAGCCTGTCGCCCTGACATCTGTGGTCATGAAATCCTTTACAGGTGTTGGCCCACCTGCAGGACATCCCAGGCTCCCTACTTGACCCCCTGCAGTTTGCCTATCTGGCAAACAGGTCAGTAGAGAATGCAGTCAATATGGGACTGCACTACATCTTGCAACACCAACTCCCCCAGGGACATATGCAAAGGTCCTGTTTGTAGACTTCAACTCGGCATTCAACACCATCATCCTAGACATCCACCACTCACCCAGCTCACTGCACCAGACCCACCTGTCAGCGGCTCAATAATTTCTTTTCAGAGAGGAAGCAGGTGAGGCTGGAAAAAAAACCACGTGCAGCACCAAGACAATCAGAGCACTGTGCGCGAAAACAACCAGACAGAACCGTTTCTTTCCACAGGCCATCATCCTGATGAACACTTAAAAACTGTCAGTGTCAGAAAAAATCCCCATGCAATAAACATCCATTATACCTACTACTACTACTACTACTTTCGGCTGCTCCCGTTAGGGGTCGCCACAGCGGATCATCCGTTTCCGTTTCTTCCTGTCTTCTGCGTCTTCCTCTGTCGCACCAGCCACCTGCATGTCTTCCCTCACCACATCCATAAACCTCCTCTTTGGCCTTCCTCTTCTCCTCTTCCCTGGCAGCGCCATATTCAGCATCCTTCTCCCAATATACTCAGCATCTCTCCTCCACACATGCCCAAGCCATCTCAATCTTGCCTCTCTTGCTTTGTCTCCAAACCGTCCAACCTGAGCGGTCCCTCTAATATAATCGTTCCTAATCCTGTCCTTCTTCGTTACTCCCAGTGAAAATCTTAGCATCTTCAACTCTGCCACCTCCAGCTCCGCCTCCTGTCTTTTCGTCAGTGCCAATGTGTCCAAACCATATAACATAGCTGGTCTCACAACCATCTTGTAAACTTTCCCTTTAACTCTTGCTGGTACCCTTCTGTCGCAAATCACTCCTGACACACTTCCCCGCTCACTCCACCCTGCCTGCACTCTCTTTTTCACCTCTCTACTGCACTCCCCGTTTCTTTGGACGGTTGACCCCAAGTATTTAAACTCAAATGCCTTTGTCACCTCCACTCCTTGCATCCTGACCATTCCACTGTCCTCTCTCTCATTCACGCATAGGTATTCCGTCTTGCTCCTACTGACTTTCATTCCTCTTCTCTCCAGTGCATACCTCCACCTCTCCAGGCTCTCCTCAACCTGCACCCTACTCTCGCTACAGATCACAATGTCATCCGCGAACATCATCGTCCATGGAGACTCCTGCCTGATCTTGTCCGTCAACCTGTCCATCACCATTGCAAACAAGAAAGGGCTCAGAGCCGATCCTTGATGTAATCCGACCTCCACCTTGAACCCATCTGTCATTCCAACCGCACACCTCACCATTGTCACACTTCCCTCATACGTATCCTGCATCACTCCTACATACTTCTCTGCAACTCCTGACTTCCTCATACAATACCACACCTCCTCTCTCGGCACTCTGTCATAAGCTTTCTCTAAATCTACAAAGACACAATGCAACTCTTTCTGGCCTTCTCTATACTTCTCAATCAACATTCTCAAAGCAAACATCGCATCTGTGGTGCTCTTTCGTGGCATGAAACCATACTGCTGCTCGCTGATCGTCACCTCTCCTCTTAACCTAGCTTCTATTACTCTTACCCAAATCTCCATGCTGTGGCTGATCAACTTTATACCTCTGTAGTTGTTACAGTTCTGCACATCGCCCTTGTTCTTGAAAATCGGTACCAGTATGCTTCTTCTCCACTCCTCAGGCATCCTCTCACTTTCCAGGATTGTGTTAAACAATCTAGTTAAAAACTCCACTGCCATCTCTCCTAAACATCTCCATGCCTCCACAGGTATATCATCAGGACCAACTGCCTTTCCACTCTTCATCCTCTTCATAGCTGCCCTCACTTCCTCCTTGTTAATCCACTGAACTTCCTGATTCACTATCCCTACATCATCCAACCTTCTCTCTCTCTCATTTTCTTCATTCATCAGCCCCTCAAAGTACTCCTTCCACCTTCTTAGCACACTCTCCTCGCTTGTCAGCACATTTCCATCTCTATCCTTGATTGCCCTAACTTGCTGCACATCCTTTGCAGCTTGGTCTCTCTGTCTAGCCAATCGGTACAAGTCCTTTTCTCTTTCCTTAGTGTCTAACCTGTCATACAACTCACCATACGCCTTTTCCTTTGCCTTTGCCACCACTCTCTTTGCTTTACGCTGCATCTCCTTGTACTCCTGTCTACTTTCTTCATCTCTCTTACTATCCCACTTCTTCTTTGCCAACCTTTTCCTCTGTATAATTTGCTGTACTTCCTCATTCCACCACCAAATCTCCTTGTCTTCCTTCCTCTGTCCTGATGACACACCAAGTACCTTCCTAGCTGTCTCCCTCACTATTTCTGCAGTGGTTGTCCAGCCATCTGGCAACTCTTCACTACCACCCAGTGCCTGTCTTAACTCCTGCCTAAACTCCACACAACAGTCTTCCTTCTTCAACTTCCACCATTTGATCTTCGGCTGTGTCTTCACTCACTTCCTCTTCTTGGTCTCCAAAGTCATCCTACAGACCACCATCCGATGCTGCCTAGATACGTTCTCCCGTTCCCACCTTGCAGTCTCCAATCCCTTTTAGATCGCGCCTTCTACATAAGATATAGTCCACCTGTGTGCACTTTCCTCCGCTCTTGTACATCACCCTGTGTTCCTCCCTCTTCTTGAAATATGTATTCACCACAGCCATTTCCATCCTTTTCGCAAAATCGACCACCATCTGTCCTTCCACATTTCTCTTCTTGACTCCATACCTTCCCATCACCTCCTCATCACCTCTGTTCCCTTCACCAACATGTCCATTGAAGTCCACTCCAATCACTACTCTCTCCTCCTTGGGTACCCTCTCCACCATGTCATCCAACTCACTCCAGAATTCTTCTTTTTCATCCATCTCACACCCAACTTGCGGGGCATATGCGCTGATAACATTCAGCAATAAACCTTCAATTTCCAGCTTCATACTCATCACTCTGTCTGACACTCTCTTCACCTCCAGCACGCTCTTGACATACTCTTCCTTCAGAATTACCCCTACCCCATTTCTCCTCCCATTCACACCATAGTAAAAGAGTTTGAACCCACCTCCGATACTCCTGGCCTTACTCCCCTTCCACCTGGTCTCTTGCACACACAGTATGCCTACCTTTCTTCTTTCCATCATGTCAGCCAGCTCTCTCCCTTTACCAGTCATAGTGCCAACATTAAAAGTTCCAATTCTCACCTCCACATGTCTACCCTTCCTCCTCTCTCGCTGCCTCTGGACATGCTTTCCCCCTCTCCTTCTCCTTCGCCCAACAGTAGCATAGTTTCCACCGACACCCTGCTGGTAACCTGGGCCTCGACCGATCCGGTATGTAAGTCTTATTTATGATCCGCATATTTGATTTGGCAAAGATTTTACGCTGGATGTCCTTCCTGACGCAACCCTCCCATTTGTCCGGGCTTGGGACCGGCGCTAAGGATGCACTGGCTTGTGCATCCTCAGTGGCTGGGTTAAACATCCATTATACCTACAAATGCTAAATTATATATCCTGTAGTTTAAACAGTTTTGACAGCATTTTCAAAAATAAATCTAAGCACACTTTAATCCCTGATGTGAGCTAATGTGAAGTGGGCTATTAAGTTGCTCCTCTTGCTCTTAGTGGCCGTATAAGTATTATACGTATTATTATCGTATACATATTATTATCAACCCCAGGCCAACAGCCTGGGGTTGATAATACGCAGTGTGTACATGACGGATGCCCTTGCTTTCAAGGTAAGCAGTGAGCTCTGCAGAGACCAGTTGAGGACCTTTTGTTGGTGGTGATGGTCTTTGGGAGGCCCCAGTGAGAGAAGAGAGAGTCCTGGAAGTTGATGATGACCTGAGAGATCACAGAGCTAGTAGTGGCGAACTCAGGCCATTTTGAGTGTAGGTCGTAGGCAACCACCAAGAACCGTTGGTGGTGGTCAACCCCATGGATCTCTCCGCAGATGTGCAGCTGCAGGTGTTCCCAGGGCTGAGAGGGCCAGGCAAGAGGTTGCAGGGGTGGGAGAGCCTGGTGGCCAGTCTTGCCACTCATGAGGCAGGCAGAGCAGTCCTTGACCAGGGCCTCAATGTCTCTGTCTATCCCTGGCCACCACACCAGGTCTCAGCAGCGCTGTTTTAGCTTCACAATGCCCAGGTGGCCCTTATGCGCCATGGTCAACACATATGCACGCAGAGCACCTGGGACAACGGTGCAAAGCCTGCGTGACACACAGGTGTCATTCCAGCAGGAGCGCTCCTGTTTGACTCGGGAGAACACAGCCAGCTCCTCTGGGACCTTGTGAGGCCAGCCATTCTGGATGTAGGTGCAGAGCTGAGAGAGGACAGGGTCCTGTTCGGAGGCTTCCTTCAGCTGCTGCAGAGTCCGTGGCTTGGAGGGGTGTGTGTAGTATTTGAATAATGTCCTTTTCCACACAGTCAGTGCCCGTGTGTAGGGCTGGGGCGGAGATGGAGTGAGAGAGCAGGTCAGCCACAACACTGTCTCTGCCTGGGGTGAACTGCAGGCTAAAGTTGTACTGGCGGAGGCAGTTAGACCAGCGGTGTAGCCTCAGGGGTCTGTGGCCTATTCCAGATGTGGACAGCAGTGCTGTCAGTGCCTGGTGATCCGTCCTGAGGGTGAAGGAGTGGCCACTGAGGTACAGGTGCCACCTTTCACAGGCCCAGATGCTGGCTAATGCCTCACGTTCACCCACAGAGTACTGCTGCTCGGTCCGATTAAGGGCATCGAAGACGAAGGCGATGGGCTTCTCCATGCCGTTCTGGGTCTGCGACAGCACAGCCCCTATCACTGTGGCCGACGCGTCACAGGTCATGAGGGCTGGAGATGTCAAAGTGAGCCAACACTGGTGGTGAAGTCAGTTGCGTTTTGAGGTCACGCACAGCATCACTGCATGCCTGAAAGCACACCAAAGGCTCATCCTTATGCAGCAGCTGGTGCAGGGGGGCTGCGGTGGCAGAGTACTGAGGGAGGAACTTCAGGTAGTATCCTGTCATACCCAGGAAGGAGGTGACCTGGGTGGCTGAGCTGGGTTCGGGGATTTCAATTTCAATTTCAATTTCAATTTTATTTGTATAGCCCAATATCACAAATTACAAATGTGCCTCAGTGGGCTTAACAGCAACACAACATCCTGTCCTTAGACCCTCTCATCAGATAAGGAACAACTCCCTAAAAAACCCCTTTAACAGGGAGAAAAAATAGGAAGAAACCTCAGGGAGAGCAAAAGAGGAGGGATCTCTCTCCCAAGATGGACAGCGTGCAATGGATGTTGTGTTCACACAATTTACATAATACAACATTGAAAGAGGATAACAGAATTATAATGGACATACAATTTATGAAGAATATGATGCACAGGATGCCAAGCAGTGTCCACGTGCTAACGGAGCAGTCCAGGACCCAAGCCACGCGACCAGCATCATCATGTAATAAGAAAAACTTAGGTGAGGAGTGGAAGGGCAGGCAGCATCCAAATGGCGGCCACCATCACCACGGAGACCTGGGAGGAGAACCGACTGCACATGCATGCAAGAGAGACTCACATGACACCATTCCAACACAGAAAAAGAGAAAGGAGAAGACATCATTCAGAGAGAGAGAAAAGACATGTTAGAGAAGAGAACAGTTTGCAATAGTCATTAGCCATAATCAATTAAGTCATCAATTCGTCATAATCTATACTCGCTAATCTCGTCAGCAGAAGAGTGGTTGGTAAATTCATTGAGACAGAAAACCAACCCGCCATCCAGTACAGGTTGTGAAGAACTCAACTTAAAGGCAACTAATTGTAAACTAAGGCAAAAAGATGAGTTTTAAGTTTGGATTTAAAGGAATCAACAGACTCCGATTGTCTGATGGCAGCAGGCAGTTTATTCCACAAAAATGGAGCCCGATAGGAAAAGGCCCTGCCACCAGCTGACTTCTTTTTAACTTTGGGTACACACAGGAGCCCTGTATTTTGAGAACGAAGTGCTCGAGATGGCATATAAGGTTTAAGGAGATCAGACAGGTAGGATGGAGCAAGCCCATTTAGGATTTTATAAGTCAGCAGAAGCACCTTGTATTCTGATCTAACATGGATAGGAAGCCAATGAAGGGAGGCAAGAATTGGTGTAATATGGTCAAATTTCCTAGTTTTAGTTAGTTCAGAATGCTGCTGCTAGAATCCTATCTGAAGACTTTTAGTACTAGAATGTGGCAGACCTGAGAACAGAACATTATAGTAATCAAGTCTGGATGAAACAAATGCATGTATTAGAATCTCTGCATCAGCCATGGAGAGAAAAGACCGAATTTTAGATATGTTACGTAAATGAAAAAAGGCAGTCTTGGTGATTTCTTTAATGTGCTTATCAAAGGAAAGGCTGGGATCAAACGTAACACCAAGATTTTTGGCTGCCACACTTTGTGAAACCACAGAGTTGTGGATTGTTATTGTTACTTGATCAAATTGGTGTCTGTGTCTAGCAGGGCCAATGACTAGCATCTCGGTTTTATCTGAATTTAAAAGCAGAAAGTTAAGTGACATCCAGTTTTTCACAGTAGCCAAACAGGCCTCTAAGTTAGTGATTTGAGTATGATCATCAGCCCTTATAGGCACATACAGCTGAGTATCATCCGCATAGCAATGGAAATTTATTCCGTAACTGCGTATAATCTGGCCAAGAGGTGTAATGTAAAGAGAGAAAAGTAGAGGGCCAAGTACTGAGCCCTGTGGTAAACCATGTTTAATGTCAGAAAATGTTGATATAATATAATTATAGCAGACACAATGTGTTCTTCCAGATATGTAGGACTTAAGCCAAGAGAGAGCTAAGCCAGAGACACCAAAATTACAATTTAATCTATCCAAAAGTATACAGTGATCAATGGTGTCGAAGGCTGCACTGAGGTCCAGTAGTAGAAGCACAGAAGTGGAATCAGAGTCGATCGCCAGTAGAAGATCGTTTACCACTCTGGTCAGAGCAGTTTCAGTGGAGTGACAGGGCCTGAAAGCTGACTGAAAAGGTTCATATAGATTGTTTTCTTTTATATGGGTCAAAAGTTGTTGATACACAACTCTCTCTAGTACTTTAGAGAAGAATGGAAGATTAGAGACTGGCCAATAGTTATTAAGAGACCCTGGATCAAGGTGCGGTTTTTTAAGTAGAGGTTTAACCACAGCTGTCTTAAACTGCTGGGAACAATGCCAGTAGTAAGAGATAAATTAACGATGTCTAGCATTGTAGGTCCAAGAAAAGGCCAAAGGTCTTTAAAAAGTTTTGCTGGTAAGGGATCAAGTAGGCAAGCAGTTGGTTTAGAAGCTGACACGAACTTAGTCAAAGTATCAAGTGAGATAGTCTCAAAAGCTGTAATAACTGGAACTGACAGTGACTCATTGTGTAGATATGAATTTAGTAAGACAGGATCTGCATGAGTAGATGGAGTTGAAGAACTAATTTTGTTTAAGATCTCCTCAACCTTATTGCAGAAAAAATCTAGAAATTCATGGGCTGTGAATGGTGAGCAGCTAATAGACGACTGCTTTTTAGTAAGTTTAGATACAGTGTCAAAGAGAAATCTGGGGTTATGTTTATTAATATTTATTAAGTGAGAGAGATACGACGTTTTTGCAGTAGATAAAGCACGCTTGTATTTCAAGAAACACTCATGCCACGATAGGTAAAAAACTTCCAATTTTGATTTTCGCCATTTACATTCCAGTCTCCTGCAGGTCCGCTTAAGACCATGTGTCTCGTCATTAAACCAGGGTGTAGGCCTCTTTAGTCGCCTAGCTCTGGTAGTGAGAGGTGCAACTGAATCGAGGAGACTAGAGAGGGCCACATTTAAGTCACTAGTGAAATTTTCAACAGAGTCATTTACCACAGTGAAAGGAGCCAAGACTTCAGGCAGCTGCTGGCCAAATGCAGCTACAGTGGGGATGGTCTGAATGGCGTCCACATTGGACTGGAGTGGGGTTATGCCACTTGCTGACAGCCGGAACCCCACAAACTCAATGGCCAGCAAAGAGAGGGCACATTTTTCAGCATTGACAGTTAGCTTGTGCTTGGCTAGGGCTGCAATTACTCTGTTGAGTCGCTTGTCATGGATTTCAGTCGTGGTCCCATGTATGACTATATTGTCCAGATATACAGGCACAACTGGTATGCCAGCCAGCACAGAGACCATGACTTTCTGGAAGCAGCTAGGGACAGAGCTGAGGCCAAACGGCATCCGGGTGTAGCGAAACACTCCTGCATGTGTCACGAAGGCTGTGAGGTTTCTGCTGCTGGGGTGGAAAGGCACCTGTAAGTATCCCTGTCTGAGGTCAAGCTTGGAGAACACCATAGAGCCATAGAACTGAGCTGTTAGCTCTTCTGAGGTGGGTAGTGGATACTTGTCAGGGATCACCGCCTTATTCACTGCATGTAGATCGACGCAGACATGCAGGGCCCCCGACTTCTTCTTAGCCACCACGATGTTTGAGACCCAGGATGAAGTGTCCACTGGCTCAATGATACCAGCTTCCAGCATTTGTTGCAGCTTGGCCAAGACCCCATCACGGAAAGCCAGCGGGATGCGGTGCAGTAGCTGGATGATGGGTTTCACAGAAGGCTTGAGGAGAGGTTGATGGGCGAAGGCAGAGAGACAGCCGAAACCCTCAAACAGTGATGGCCATTTTTGCTGCCATGGCATGGCGACAGTCAGGATTACTGACTCCCCCGTGTCCAAGAGGGAGAACCCCAGAGCAGAGAACAGGTCCAGGCCCATCAGATTGGCCCCATGGTGAGCAACATGAAAGACGACATTGGGCACAAGCTTGGTTCCACAGCAGACACTATGATATGCTACCACTCATGCTTTGGCTCACACTCCACACTTTTGGGAAAGTCTGAGGTAACGTTAGATGGCACAGTCTCAGGTGGGCCAGATGCTGCTGGTGGTGGGCCAGATGTTGCTGGTGGTGGAACAGATGTTGCTGGTGATGGGACAGATGTTGCTGGTGGTGGGCCAGATGCTGCTAGTGGCAAGGGTCGATGTGCTGCTCCTGCTCCGGACCCCGCCATTGTAGCTAGGCTAGCAGGCTATGCTAGCAATAGCTAGCTGGACAACTTCCTTGCTCGTTATCTGCTCCTCCACTTTCTCAATTTCCTTTCCATTTTTCTCGTTGTTTGACCTTTTAGTAAAACCAAACTTCGTCAAGTCTATTTGTTTTCGTTTCGACATTTTATACTATTTTCCATCTGATGTCTAATTTTCATCTGACGTGAGGCACACAACCGACGACGTAGGCACACTGACACTACTGACAAACAGCCGGAACAAGTGTGATCCGATAATTGTCAACTGAATAATAACAGTTCCCCCTAGTGTGTGCACATGAACATTACCCGTTAGCCAAGGGCTACCGAGCCTATTCATCCGTGATCGTTACATTGCCCCCTTCCTTCGAGATCCGCATCCCCGCGAATCGCCACAGCCAAGACGCGAACCCAGAGCTCCCGCACCGCGAGCGACTACGTTAACTACTGACTAAAGGGTCCGACCGGTTAGCCAAGGGCTAAACGAGCCTGTTTATCTGTGCACGTTATAGTACATTACATCCAATTATAAGTGGATGTAATGTAGCCTACAGGCACGCCACTAGGGGAGTGCCGGTGACACATAGAAATGGGGCACTCCTGAACTTTGTATCTAGGTATGCCATGGCCAGAACTAGGTATGCCGGGCACTCCCGGGCACCAGCGTAATTCGAACCCAGCGCCCTTTCTCCGCCTGTTGTTGGGGCCGAGGGCAACAGTAGCACCCGATGGGCTAATAAATGTGCTTCACCCCCAGTTGCGCTTCCTGTGAGCCCCAGGCAGCCTGTTCGCCAGCGACGGCACCTTGGACATTTGAGGGACTATGTATTGGGTTATGGAGTTGTCGAGGACAACTGACCCCTCAGATTGGGGCTATGTCGCTCTGACTGTCTGTGCTTCTGCACTGGGGAAGTGCAAAGGCTGATGGGACTGTTAATATTCCTGTTAAAATTGTGTTTTAGTGATGTTGTGTTCATGTTTTGATTATTGTGTTTTTTGTTTGGGAGTTCGTCTCATCCACTGAGGATGCACAAGCCAGTGCATTCTTAGTGCCGGTCCCAAGCCCAGACATATGGGGAGGGTTGCACCAGGAAGGGCATCCAGCATAAAATCTTTGGCAAATCAAATATGCGGATCATAAATAAGATTTCCATACCGGATCGGTTGAGGCCTGGGTTACCAACGACCGCCACCGGTACTGTTAACCAGCAGGGTGCCGGTGGAAACTATGCTACTGTTGGGCAAAGGAGAATGAGAGGGGAAAGGCATGTCCAGAGGCAGCGAGAGAGGAGGAAGGGTAGGAGTGTGGAGGTGAGAGTCAGAACTTTGAATGTTGGCACTATGACTGGTAAAGGGAGAGAGCTGGCTGATATGATGGAAAGAAGAAAGGTAGGCATACTGTGTGTGCAAGAGACCAAGTGGAAGGAGAGTAAGGCCAGGAGTATCGGAGGTGGGTTCAAACTCTTCTACCATGGTGCGAATGGGAGAAATGGGGTAGGGGTATTCTGAAGGAAGAGTATGTCAAGAGTGTGCTGGAGGTGAAGAGAGTGTCAGACAGAGTGATGAGTATGAAGCTGGAAATTGAAGGTGTATTGATGAATGTTATCAGTGCATATGCCCCGCAAGTTGGGTGTGAGATGGACAAGAAAGAAGAATTCTGGAGTGAGTTGGACGACGTATTGGAGAGGGTACCCAAGGAGGAGAGAGTGGTGATTGGAGCGGACTTCAATGGACATGTTGGTGAAGGGAACAGGGGTGATGAGGAGTTGATGGGAAGGTATGGAGTCAAGGAGAGAAATGTGGAAGGACAGATGGTGGTCGATTTTGCAAAAAGGATGGAAATGACTGTGGTGAATACATATTTCAAGAAGAGGGAGGAACACAGGGTGATGTACAAGAGCGGAGGAAAGTGCACACAGGTGGACTATATCTTATGTAGAAGGTGCGATCTAAAAGGGATTAGAGACTGCAAGGTGGGGACAGGGGAGAACGTAGCTAGGCAGCATCGGATGGTGGTCTGTAGGATGACTTTGGAGACCAAGAAGAGGAAGCAAGTGAAGACACAGCCGAAGATCAAATGGTGGAAGTTGAAGAAGGAAGACTGTTGTGTGGAGTTCAGGCAGGAGTTAAGACAGGCACTGGAAGGTAGTGAAGAGTTGCCAGATGGCTGGGCAACCACTGCAGAAATAGTGAGGGAGACAGCTAGGAAGGTACTTGGTGTGTCATCAGGACAGAGAAAGGAAGACAAGGAGACTTGGTGGTGGAATGAGGAAGTACAGCAAAGTATACAGAGGAAAAGGTTGGCAAAGAAGAAGTGGGATAATCAGAGAAGTGAAGAAAGTAGACAGGAGTACAAGGAGATGCAGTATAAAGTGAAGAGAGAGGTGGCAAGGGCATATGGTGAGTTGTTTGACAGGTTAGACACCAAGGAAGGAGAAAATGACTTGTACCGATTGGCTAGACAAAGGGACCGCACTGCAATGGATGTGCAGCAAGTTAGGGCAATCAAGGATAGAGATGGAAATGTGCTGACATGCAAGGAGAGTGTGCTGAGATGGTGGAAGGAGTACTTTGAGGGGCTGATGAATGAAGAAAATGAGAGAGAGAGAGAGAGAGAGAGAGAGAGAGAGAGAGAGAGAGAGAGAGAGAGAGAGAGAGAGAGAGAGAGAGAGAGAGAGAGAGAGAGAGAGAGAGAGAGAGAGAGAGAGAGAGAGAGAGAGAGAGAAGGTTGGATGATGTAGGGATAGTGAATCAGGAAGTGCGATGGATTAGCAAGGAGGAAGTGAGGGCAGCTATGAAGAGGGTGAAGAGTGGAAAGGCAGTTGGTCCAGATGACATACCTGTGGAGGCATGGAGATGTTTAGGAGAGATGGCAGTGGGGTTTTTAACTAGATTGTTTAACAAAATCTTGGAAAGTGAGAGGATGCCTGAGGAGTGGAGAAGAAGCATACTGGTACCGATTTTCAAGAACAAGGGTGATGTGCAGAACTGTAGCAACTACAGAGGCATAAAGTTGATCAGCCGCAGCATGAAGATTTGGGAAAGAGTAATAGAAGCTGGGTTAAGAGGAGAGGTTACAATTAGCGAGCAGCAGTATGGTTTCATGCCACGAAAGAGCACCACAGATGCGATGTTTGCTTTGAGAATGTTGATTGAGAAGTATAGAGAAGACCAGAAAGAGTTGCATTGTGTCTTTGTAGATTTAGAGAAAGCATATGACAGGGTGCCGAGAGAGGAGGTGTGGTATTGTATGAGGAAGTCAGGAGTTGCAGAGAAGTATGTAGGAGTGGTGCAGGATATGTATGAGGGAAGTGTGACCATGGTGAGTTGTGTGGTTGGAATGACAGTGAATGTACATGATCTTTAGTTTGTTAGTTATGCCAAAGATTCTTTCAGGTCTCGCCAGAAATTTGTTGGAACGCAACATTTCCGATATTGAACACAACTTCAAAACGTGTTTCTACAATACTTGCTAAAATATCCTAAATAAATTAACATTTGTATGTTTTTTGTTTCTTTTTTTAATAAACCATCTAAATGCAGTGTAATTTATGTTTAGGCTGCAATAAATATTTGATATTGTAACAATCACGAATGACTAGACACGCTAGCCCTTGGCTAACGGGTCGGACCCTTTAGACCATGGGGTCTCAAACTCGCGGCCCGCGGGCCAATTGCGGCCCGCGGGACGTTATTTTGTGGCCCCCTACTTGACATCAAAGTCTAGTCTTAGTGCGGCCCGCGCTTGCCCTGGGCTTTTATTTTTCACTTATGAGCTACCATAGTGCAGGCTCATGACAGTGATGACTCGGATTTCAGACTTCCAGTTGAAATGTCCAACTCGGAACTCAGAAAGTCCGACTTCCGAGCACAACTTGAACGCACCATAATGGGCAGCGCGAATTAGCCACGGTTGAAACTTGATTCCGGAGCGACACCAAGTGGAAGGGAAATATATCCTGTCAGCAAGCCCCAGTTATGTCTTTCTCAAAACCTTCCGTGAAGAGAAAAGTTGGTGACGAGCACAGACAATTTCAGGAAAAGTGGGAGACGGCATATTTTTTTGTTGAGCACAGAGGCAGCCCGACGTGTCTTACATGCACCGAGAAAGTTACGGTGCACAAGGAATACAACATCAGACGTCATTACTCGACTAGACATGCTGATGATGAGTATACAAAATACCAGGGAGATGAGAGAGAGAAACGGGTCGCCAATCTTAAAACATGTTTACTGAAGCGACAAGATTTCTTCAAGAAAGCTAGCAAAGATAATGATGCAGCAGTCGAAGCTAGCTATGTGGGGAAAGCCATTCAAAGAAGGGGAGTTTGTTAAAAAGTGCATGTTACAAGCTGCAAGTATAGTCTGTCCGGAAAAGAAGGGTCAGTTTAGCAACATCAGCCTTTCAGCCAACACAGTGGCAGAGCGCATTTCTGACCTGTCAGGTAACATATATGATCAACTGCGTGAGAAAGCCAAACGTTTCTGTGCATACTCAGTCGCTCGTGATGAGAGCACAGACATCATTGACACTGCGCAGCTCGCAATCTATGTCCGTGGTGTTGATGACAGTTTTGAAGTGATGGAGGAGTTGCTCACAGTGATTCCAATGCATGGCCAGACCACCTCTCAGGAGATATTCCGCCAGCTGTGTGATGCCATTGTGGATGCGGGTTTGCCATGGAAGAGGTTTGCTGGAATAACAACCGACGGAGCGCCATCAATGACAGGGAGGAGAAATGGAGTGGTGGCACTTGTTCAAAAAAAACTGGAAGAGAAGGGTGTGGAGGAGGCCATTGCTCTGCACTGCATTATCCATCAGCAGGCCCTTTGCAGCAAATGCCTGAAGTTTGACAATGTGATGTCTGTTGTTGTGAAATGCATCAACCATATCAGATCCAGGGGTTTAAAGTACCGGGAGTTCCGCACTCTTTTAGAGGAAATAGAGTCAGCATATGAGAATGTGCTCTACTTCACTGAAGTACGTTGGCTCAGCAGGGGAAACGTCTTGAAGAGGTTTTTTGAGTTGAGAGCAGAAGTGAAAGCCTTCATGGAGAAGGCTGGGATGGCTGTTCCTGTGCTAAGTGATCCCAAATGGCTCATGGACTTAGCTTTCCTTGTTGACATCACACATGAGCTGAATGTACTGAACAAGAAATTACAAAACCAGGCGCAGATTGTCAGTGCTGCCTATGACAACGTGAGATCATTCTCCACAAAACTTGTGTTATGGAAAGCCCAGCTCTCTCAGACAAACCTCTGTCATTTCCCAGCATGCAAGGCACTCATGGATGTGTAACCAGGTTAAAATTAATGTTTTTATTTTATTTTGTTTGAGTATGAAATATCACCAAATCCTGTCTGTGTGCTGTTATTTGTGTTTCCTACATTTTATTTTATGTCATTATTTACTTTTATGTGTTTTACAACGACCGTCATATACGTGTACTGTCGCTTTAAGAGAGAGGTCTTATGGGTACACGGAAGACGGAACGCGGGAGAGGCCATTTTTGTTTTGTGGGAGGAGTCTCAAGCAGCAATCGAGCCGAGCCACACGTGTTTCTTACCGTGGGACAGTTTTGCTGGTTGAGGAGAACGTAACCTTGAGTATCCCTGTAAGAAGATACTGCAAGCTGTGGGATAAAATACTTGTTTATCCTTTCTTACATCGGAGTCCCGTGGACGGTTTCTACTTCTAACGCACACGAGTGGAGTCCGGGCAGTGGTTGAACTTCGACCCCCACGTCCGTAAGAAACACCGCTCCCGCTGGAGGACTGGACGTTTGTCGAAGGGTTTGAAACCAAAATAAATGGCAAGGTGGGCCAAATAGAGTCCTGTGTGTCCCCGCTCCTTCCTTGATCATGATGATGATGATGATGATGAGAGACTGAGGGCCCCCCACAACACCTGGGGCCCCACACAACTAGAACACAACGCAGAGCTACTGATGAGAGTGACGGGCATGCAGCAGGCTGACCAGCATAGAACAGCATAGGACTGCCCCCGTTACATTGGTGCCGTGACCCTCCTGGATCCTGAGAGTGACATCAGTTGCTCGCCGCGGGAGGCTGCTGTCGTCATCAAGCCCCAGACGTCCTCAGGTATTTCTATAGACTGTACACTCATGTTACAGTGGACTGGAGTTGAGCTGTGTGGACACTGGACAGTCATAGCTGTGGTTACCATGGACTGGGCTTGTGAACAGGACATTTGTATGTACTGAAGGAAGAAAAACACACGAAAAAAAGGAAAAAAAGGTTAATGTTGATGTGATTGAAGGACTCGTGTGAATAATCTATTGATCTAAACTACTGGATATGTGCATATGTGATTAATCTATTGGTGAATTTGTTGATTGTGTGTGATTGTTTCAATCTCTTAGTGATTTCTAGATTCAATTATTTAAATGAATTGAGCTTTTCACTTTTTTATTTTATTTTTTATTTTATCTGAGTGTTAGAGGTAGGAACATGGCAGAGGGTGGTTCGTACGTAGGTGGGGGTAACATTGCTGATCAGGATCTTTTGGATCGCCAGTGTGCTATGGAGAGGGGGTACCAGTTAGATGTGGGTGGGGGTTTACGGCTAGGTGTAGGTAGGAGTTTCGGGCAGCTCTTAGAGGGCGGGGAACCACACACCAGAGCACCAGGACCTAGAGACCCGACCACATTTGGCGCTCCTCAGTTCACCTCCACACGCTACGTAGAACGGGCCAGGCCAGGTATCAGCGAAGGGGCTGTGCTGGGTAACAGCGAGCAGCCAGTGGGTGAGTTAGCCATGCTCATTACTCGGTTAGCAGAGAAGATAGGAGAGTCAATCACTGCTAAGCTGCAGGAAACACAAATGCTTAGAAACACACACACAGACAGTGCTAGGTCTGCTGAACAGTGTTCGGAGACAGTGCCTAGTGTTAGAGTAGTAATGCAGACAGACGCTAGGGAGCCTCCTATTTTCAGGGGCGACAGCTCTGATAAGTTTACAGTTCATGAGTGGGAGAGCCTTGTGACTTTGTATTTGAGGAAGCGAGCCATTCCAGTTAGTGAGCAGTCACATGAGATTCTAGCTAAGCTTATGGGGAAAGCAAGGGACGTGGTGAGGATAAAGCTGCGCAACACATCTGTCGACCACATAGCGAACCCCCCACATTATTTTTGATGTACTGAAGCAACACTTTAGTGACTTCACATACTCGAGCATGCCCCTGGCGGACTTTTACAGTACGCTGCCCAAGCCAGGTGAGGACGCTATGGAGTATTGGATTAGGCTTAATAAGACAGTGGAGGTGGCTGACGAATGCTTGAAGCGGCAAGGCCGTAGTATTGAAGAGCCAAGCCATGAGGTAAGCATGATGTTTATCAAACACTGTCCAGATCAGTCTCTTGCCAATGTTTTTAAGTTCAAGTCCGCAGGGAAATGGTCTGCTAGCGAGATCCAAGAGAGGCTCGATGAGCACATGCTGGAGAGGAAGTACCGTGTTGCTGCAGTTGGACAACGTGAAGCAGGCGCGGTAGAGCGTAGGTTCCATTCACAGATTCATGTCCCTGTAGTCGACGTGGCTCCCGACTTGAACACGACCGTGCCGGTGGTGCCATCTCCCATCCCGGCTCATGCGTCATCTACACCATTTTGTGCAAGGTGTCCTACACCGTCTCCCGCACCTGTCTTTGGCGGTGATGACTATATGAGGAGTTTGGTGAGCTTGCTAGACCGTTTGGTCACAATGCAGACTCAGGTTCCAGTTAGCGCTGCGGTCCAGACACCGACGCGGACTCAACCGCCAGCTAGCGCCGCAGGGCGGGTGCCAGACGCACCGCAGCGGTTGTGCAGGGTTTGTAAGTCTCCGGATCACTCCACATTTTCCCACTGCAGCCGGGAGAACCGATGTATAAACTGTTTGTCTCCTGGTCATTGGAAGAGGGACTGTCCTCACCCTCAGCCGCCCAACCAGCTCCGTTCTCAGCCTGGTGGAAGAGCTGGTCGTCAGTCTCGTCCGTTAAACTACTAAACCCACACCTAGAGAGGGATGGTGTGGGTAATGTAGATGTATCCCTCACTGATGTCTCCGACCTGGCTCACTTGTATGAAGACAAGTGTGCCAAAGCACCTCAGGGTTCGCGTATGGTCATTCAGGCGACACAGAGGATTCAGGCTTTCAGTGACTTGTTCTATGCTCCTGTTCTTATCAACCAGAGTGTGCAGCTTAATGGCATGTTGGATACTGGCTCTATGTCATGCAGTATCAGTGAAAATGCAGTAGAGAAGCTCCGCTCTGGGGGTGTTTTACCTGAGAAGCAGCAGCCTGAAGAGAACATTGTCTTGATTGGCTGCGGTGGTCTGGAGACTAGGCCTGATGGTTTTTATGACCTCAACATGCAGCTTTATGGTGTTTCCTTTGTCATACCCACTCTGGTCGTGCCCGGTCAGCATGATGATCTGATAGTCGGCACAAACGTCATTAAACATGTGGCCCATGTACTCAAGAGTGGTACTGAGTACTGGGACATCGCGTCCAGACAGGAACATCCGTCTAGTCCTGACGTTGAACAGTTCTTGTCCATGTTCACGAATGTAGAGCGCTGGAGGGGTGGTGCAGTTCCTGAGAAGATAGGTACTGTTAAGCTCACCCAGGCCATGACACTCTTACCGAGGCACGAGCACTTAGTCTGGGGCAGACTTCCTGCTAAGGTGCCTATGTCAGCTGGAAGCACTGTTGTTGTGGAGCCGACAGACTCCAAGGCCATGCCACGCAGTGTCCTCGTAGGTCGACTTGTCACACCGCTCTGGGGTGATAGGTGGGTACCCATGACTGTTGTCAATCCATCTGACAAAGCCATCACACTGAAAAGGAACTGCAAGTTGGCTGATGTGTTTCCATGCTTGGCGATTGAGGACTTTAATGTTTTCCAGGGACTGCAATCAGTTGCAGGGAGGCATGAGTCCAACGCCACAGATAGTGCCTGTCCCCCTGTCCAGCCGGCTAGGAGTTTGTCAGAGCTCGGACTCAGTGACATTGACCTCAGCTCCTGTCAGGTTAGTGAAGCATGCAAGTCCCAGCTCACTCAGCTGCTCACCAAGTACCATGACATCTTCTCCAGGGACTCTCTGGACTGTGGCGAGGTCACAGGATACACACATCGCATCCATCTGGTGGATGAGCGCCCCTTTCGCTTGCCCTACAGGAGGGTTCCCCCAGCCCACTATCAGAAGTTGAGACAAGTTCTCACTGATATGGAGGAGAAAGGGATTATCCGGAAGTCCTCGAGCGCATACGCTTCACCGCTGGTTATGGTATGGAAGAAGGATGGCGGGCTTCGGATCTGCACTGATTTCAGATGGCTGAATGCTCGGACCTTGAAAGACGCTCATCCCTTGCCACACCAGTCGGACTGTCTTGCCGCGCTGGGTGGTAACTGCCTCTTTAGTACGATGGACCTCACCTCTGGCTTCTTCAACATCCCAATGCATGAAGATGACAAGAAGTACACTGCTTTCACGACTCCCCTTGGGTTGCATGAATACAATCGCATGCCACAGGGCCTTTGTAATAGCCCTGCAGCCTTCATGAGAATGATGATTGGGATCTTTGGGGATCTGAACTTCACGAAGCTTTTGTGCTATCTTGATGATCTTCTTGTCTTCGCGCCGTCAGAGGTTGAGGCTCTGTCGAGGCTCCGCACTGTGTTTCAGAGGTTGAGGGAGAACAACTTGAAACTGGCTCCGAAGAAGTGTCATCTGCTGCAGAAGCGGGTGCGGTTTTTGGGCCACGTGGTTGATGGCGGAGGTGTGTCTGTCGATCCCTCCAAAGTAGAGGTCATCTCCAACATGACAGTGCAGGATCTCATGGAAGGTGATGGGTGCACGCCTTCTGTTCGTAGGATCAAATCTTTCCTTGGTATGGTATTTTACTACCAGCATTTCCTCCCGAACTGCTCCTCCGTGGCTAAGCCCCTGTTCGCCCTTACAGCTGGACAAAAGAGGAGGGGGAGGTCGGCTAAGGATAAGAAGCCCCATGTCAGCTTCCGTAAGCTTACCTCCGCAGACTGGACGGTGGAATGTGGGGAAGCATTTGATCTGTTGAAGACGATGTTACTGGAGTGTGTGGTGCTTGCCCATCCAGACTTTGAGGTGCCTTTCATTTTGTCGGTCGATGCGTCTTTGGACGGACTCGGCGCGGTGCTGTCTCAAGTGCCCCGAGGAGAGTCCAAGGCCAGACCTGGTGGTTTTGCAAGCAAGTCCCTCAGTGCCTCACAGCGGAAGTATCCAGCTCATAGACTGGAGTTCATGGCGCTGAAGTGGAGTGTTTGTGAAAAGTTCAGCCACTGGCTGAAGGGTCAAAGCTTCACCGTTTGGACAGATAATAATCCGCTGACTTATCTCCTAACGAAACCGAAGCTTGACGCGTGTGAGATCCGCTGGGTGTCTAAGTTGGCATCTTACACCTTCGATCTCAAACACCTGCCAGGGAAGAAAAACGTGGTGGCGGATGCATTGAGTCGCGACCCTTTTTCCAAGCCCGTCAGTCAGAGGCTACTTAGGGAGCCCTACCCGGCCCTTGTTCAGGAAGCCGACGGGGTTGAGGGGGACTCTGTGCAGGATGTTTTCAGACTCAGTTGCCAGTCCCAAACACTGAGTAGTGCGCGATCTGGGTTTGCTTGTGATGCAGCTGAGGTCAGGGCTTTTTGTCAAGCCAAATGTGACTGGCCTGATGCATCAGTATTCACAGCACTCAGTTTGGTCCAGCACGTTCAGCATCTGTCGGGTGGTCAGGATACACTGCCAATGTTATCCACCGAGGAGCTCAGGTTGAGTCAGGAGCAGGACCCCTGCATCTCCAAGGTGTTGCCCTTTGTCGCTGTTCGGAAGCGGCCATCGAGGCATGAGAGGCATGGTGCTGACCAGAAGGTCCTCAGGCTGTTGAAACAGTGGGAGAAGTTGGAAGTCAATGATGGTGTCTTGTACAGGGTGACAAAGGACCCAGTGTCCAAGCAGAGGAGGTCTCAGTATGTTTTACCTCTGAGTCTGAAAGACAAGGCACTGTCTGGCATCCACGATCACGCTGGTCATCAGGGCCAGGACCGTACTCTCTCTCTTGCAAGGCAGCGTTTTTATTGGCCTGACATGGAGAGGGATATCAGAGCATATGTCAGATGCTGTCGGAGATGTGTGTTTGGGAAGACCCCAGAGCCAGCTGCTTGCGCGCCCCTGGAGAGCATTAAAACCTCCGCACCGATGCAGCTTGTGTGTATGGATTTGTGGTCCGCTGAGGACAGTAAGCAGCGGTCGGTCGATGTCCTAGTGGTTACTGACCACTTCACTAAGCTTGCTCACGCGTTCCCCTGTGCCAATCAGACAGCGAAGCAGGTCGCCAAGAAACTGGGATCATGTATTCTGTGTTTACGGGTTTCCGGAGAGAATACATTCTGACCAGGGCACAAACTTTGAGAGCAACCTGATTGCAGAGCTTCTCAGGTTGGCGGGTGTAGCGAAGTCCCACACGACGGCCTACCATCCTATGGGTAATGGTGGGACAGAGCGGTTTAATCGCACGATGGGGAATATGCTCCGTTCCCTTCCGCTTCAGCAGAAGCAACAGTGGCCTCAGCAGATCCATTCTCTCACGCTCGCGTACAATGCCACTGTTCACGAGACCACGGGTTACGCGCCTTTCTTCCTGATGTATGGGCGTGTCCCAAGACTGCCGGTGGATGTTATGTTCAGGCAGGTTTTGCATGACCCTCACGTTGTTGATTATGACTCTTATGCTCAGTCTCTGCTTTCCTGTCTAAGGAGTGCAATGGAGATCGCTCAGAAGCACTCCACGGCTGAGCAGCAGCATCAGGCGCGACAGTACAACAGACATGCCAAGGGCACTGTCCTGTCTGTCGGGGATCGTGTTTTGGTTGTGAACCAGAGTGAGCGAGGGAAGAGAAAGTTGGCTGACAAATGGGAGAACGGAGTGTACACGGTTGTCGGTGTCAACCCCAATATCCACGTCTACAAGATTCAGGATGCAGAGGGGCACACCAGGGTGGTGCACAGGAACCGTTTGTTGGAGGTCAACTTCTTGCCCCTTCCTGAGTTAGATCAGGGTGAGGAGTCCAGTACAACCAGTCAGTTGCTTGACTGCGCAGGGTCCGATGAGGAGGACAGTGCAGATGGCCTGACGGTCTCAGGGGATGCAGTGGGGGTAGCAGTCTCATCACTTGGAGACTCACCTAGATCTGAGTGGGCAGAAGCGGAAGAGTTCATTCCGTCTAGTCTGGTAGTCAGTCCTGTGGGGGCCACTGCTCAGTCTCCACCCAACACACACGCACCACACAACACACATGCACCACACATAGAGGCATCACACTCACTCGATGTAGGTGTTATATCTCACACTGATTCGCACACAGGGGCACCACCCTCACTCGATACAGATGTTGCAGCTCGCACTGTCTCACGCACACAAGTAGAGAGCGATGGTCGGGTTAGGACACGCACAGGGAGGGTGGTGAGGTCAGTGAACAGGTTAATAGAATCTATGGCTCAGATGCCATTTCTACGGAGTGTGAGGGTTTGAACTTTGATGGAGGTTGGAGTCATTCAAACTAGTTTAATGTGAGTTATTAGGTGTCTATCAGACAAGGTTGTTTTGGGCCAAGTGCATGGTGTGGCGTATCAGGCGTCACATTGATCTAAGGGAATTCTGAGACTTGATCAACCTCATTATTTTCTGGACCTCGTAACCGAGGTAGCTCCTAAGTTGACTGGAGGACTAGGTCCTTCTTTTCACTTGTGCCAGTAGTCAGTGATGGGCTTTTCCTTTCCTCTTTCTCTTTTTATCCTGCTGTCAGGATGTTGGTGAATTTCAGGAGGGGTGAATGTAACCAGGTTAAAATTAATGTTTTTATTTTATTTTGTTTGAGTATGAAATATCACCAAATCCTGTCTGTGTGCTGTTATTTGTGTTTCCTACATTTTATTTTATGTCATTATTTACTTTTATGTGTTTTACAACGACCGTCATATACGTGTACTGTCGCTTTAAGAGAGAGGTCTTATGGGTACACGGAAGACGGAACGCGGGAGAGGCCATTTTTGTTTTGTGGGAGGAGTCTCAAGCAGCAATGAGCCGAGCCACACGTGTTTCTTACCGTGGGACAGTTTTGCTGGTTGAGGAGAACGTAACCTTGAGTATCCCTGTAAGAAGATACTGCAAGCTGTGGGATAAAATACTTGTTTATCCTTTCTTACATCGGAGTCCCGTGGACGGTTTCTACTTCTAACGCACACGAGTGGAGTCCGGGCAGTGGTTGAACTTCGACCCCCACGTCCGTAAGAAACACCGCTCCCGCTGGAGGACTGGACGTTTGTCGAAGGGTTTGAAACCAAAATAAATGGCAAGGTGGGCCAAATAGAGTCCTGTGTGTCCCCGCTCCTTCCTTGATCATGATGATGATGATGATGATGAGAGACTGAGGGCCCCCCACAACACCTGGGGCCCCACACAACTAGAACACAACGCAGAGCTACTGATGAGAGTGACGGGCATGCAGCAGGCTGACCAGCATAGAACAGCATAGGACTGCCCCCGTTACAGATGCAGGCACACCATTCAGTGGTGAGAAGTATGCTGATGCCATTGTGAAGCTACAGGAGCAATTTGATCACAGGTTCGCAGAGTTCAAGACACACAGAGCCACTTTTCCAATTTTTGCTGACCCCTTCTCCTTTGATGTGCAAGATGCCCCTCCTGTGCTTCAAATGGAGCTCATTGACGCTTATTTGATAGCTTGTTTGTTTGTTTTTTTTAGCTTATTAGCTTATTAGTATTCCATCTTGTCATAACAGAACCTGGTGTCCCCTTTTTGTCTCACACTGTTCGTTTTTGTCCCTGCACTTGTACTGTTACCTGTCTTGTTTTGATCACCTGTATATATAAATAAAAAATTAAAAAAAAGATTGAGAACATTGGATCGGTTGTACTTTTTTTTGGAATACTTGCGGCCCAGCCTCACCCAAACTCTACCTCCAGCGGCCCCCAGGTAAGTTGAGTTTGAGACCCCTGCTTTAGACGACTGGTTAACGTAGTGGTGCGGGAGATCTGGGTTCGCGTCCCGGCTGCGGCGGTTCCCGGCTGCCTCACCCGTATTCACTACATTGGTGTCAGAAGTGGGATGGTGAGACTGTGAGGCGTGTGCTCAGAGGCGATGGAGCTGACGCGCCTCCCGAATGAGGAGGGTAGTGTAACGACCACAGATGACTAGACTCGCGAGCCCTTGGTCAACGGATCAGACCCTTTAGTCAACTGGTTAACGGCTGCGGTGGTTCCCGCGGCTGCCCCAGAACTCGCTACAATGTGTTCTGTAGATATATTTCATGATTACGCTATTTTGTAAACCGTAAAAAAACTAAAAGTATGGTACTGATTTGTATGAAGCTGCATGGCGCAGCTCAGGGGACTTGCCCCCCTACCACGTGCCTCCTCCAATACATGTGGAGTCGCCAGCCGCTTCTTTTCTCCTGACGGTGAGGAGTTTCGCCAGGGGAACGTAGCGCGTGGGAGGATCACGCTATTCCTGCCCAGTCCCCCCCCACCCCCCACCCCCACCTCCCTGAACAGGCGCCCCAACCGACCAGAGGAGGCGCTAATGTAGCGACCAGGAAACATACCCACATCCGGCTTCCCACCCGCAGACACGGCCAATAAAAATATTAGTGTATTTCCTAGAATTGGGCTTTATAAATACGGAATTGAGAGTACACTGACGGTTTGATGGGGAAACACATTTGTGTGATCAGATTTTAAATATCTAATTGTTAAATGAGTGAAAATTAATTTTGACCAAATTTAAGAGCGCCCCCACTTAGTTGAAGTCAAGAGCTCTTTATAAAAGTTGGTCCCATGTCTGTAGCCCCTTTTGTTGCTAAATGAAAAGGCCTTCCAACATGCACTGAGGTCAAGGTTCAGAGGTCAATATTTCAAAGCAGGATCCATTTACAATCTTTAGACTGACATATTACGCTACAGGCCGAGCCCTTTCCAACAATGTATTTGGCTTAGTCCTACAACAAAGTTTTAATTTTCACAATTCATGGACACCGCCTTTGGCCCAGGCTTACTTTCAGAGAGCCATTTGGGGGCCCAACACATGAAGTGAAAGGTCTTTAGTTTTTCATGCGCATGCGACACCGTCCTGCATTACGCGATGCACGTGACAAAGGGCTGTGAGACGGGAGTGAGTATACCATGCAGTTCGTCTGATATTCCCACTAAACAATGCCTCCTCTATCAACACTGATGTTTTAGCACGCTGCTATAAACTTAAAAACCAGCAACCGTGGTCATTCATTATCATCAAGTTTATTAGTTTTAAATCAAGGCAAACTCATATCCTCAGACAGCCAAGTAAATTATTTTAGCTAGTTAGGTTATGGCAATAATATCAGCAGCCAGGGCCATTTTTCTAGGGTTAATTTTGTGACTCTAATTGATATAAGAGTTGGGCTGGAGGCCATTATGTGGCATAGGTGGATGGCAAGGTAGGGAGAAAAATAGGCCAGGAACTGACAGGTGTAATAACAGAATGTAAGTTGCTCTGATATTGCTCTGCTTAATGTTTTGATTTTAGAAAATGACTAATGCAAGATAGTTTGCGGCAGGTTGCCTCCAAACGTTTGTAGCTTGCCTCCAAACGTTTGTAGCTGTTACATTAAGCTACCTGGCAAGAAAGCTAGCATGTATTGAAATCTAAGTGAAAACACATGCACCCATGGCAACCCTGAACCAACGGGGGCCCCCCCACATAATAAATCCCAATTTAACCCCTGATTAAGACTGTGCCTTAAAGATAACGAGCAACATCCTTGCACAGGAAAGGTATTTATTTCTAAGAAATGTACAGTATAGAAAATACTTGGGTCCATTTCCAAAATAATCTATGTCAGTCAGATAAGAACTTGTAAACGCCACATAGAAATGAAACTCACAGGGTCTTCTCCCAATGCTGCCATGCTACAGATACTGAGGTAAAAGTCAACTGTTTAAAAATGGAAACAACAAATCAGAAAAAAACAGACAGACATCACATTTATATTAAAAACACATCAAAAAAATGTACAAAATTTTTCAAAAGAGCAAATAAATATGATTCACATTTAATCACATCTACTGGTTGTCACTAGTGCAGAGAGATGACAGCAGAGTAAAAGGTGAGAGTGAAGTGAAAGTTGTATGTAGAACTCCAAACTTCCGGTGTGGAGACCACATGTACATCTGTACAGCATAAAATCATATCAACCTCACAAATGTTTATAAAAACAATGCTGTTCTTCATACAGTGGACAGCATAAGTGAACACACTACTTCCAAGAAGGCCTCATCTATTTGACCCACTAAATAATGAGAAATGTCCCTATTTAAGCCAAAAATAGCCAGTCATCCTTGTAAAAGTATGGTGTGATATATCTCACAGGTTCTAGTTGATTTTCTATTTCATTATCCCTCCATCATCACTCCTTAGGTTTCTATAACTATGACCATTGTAATGCTGCCTTATTACAGACCCTAGATGGTACAACTGCAGATACACTGCCTACAGGTTGTCTAGTTTAAGGAAACCTCAATGGGCCGCAAAGCATGCAATCTGTACAGCTAAAGACAGTAAAAACTGAGTTTCTCTTATGACTCTAGAGGATATGGTCGAATGAAGTAATCTAATGAAAGCAACCTATTTTGAGGCCAGTCAGAAGTATGATTTAGCAATGAAAACTGACTATTTTTTTTCTTACAAGTTGTCACGGTATAAGGCCATTTCACTACAGATTCTGAAAGCCTTAAAATGAAAGCATCCAGCGCATGCTAACAAGTTGACTTGTGAAAATCCGGCAAAGTAGAAGAGATGGAGAGTGACTGAGTGGTTGCCACTAACTGGCTATGAGGTAGATTCATTTGCTGCCATTGATAATCTGCACCAGCAGGGCTCACGGGTACAACATTGAACAATAGGTTTAGGGGGGAAAAAAATCTTTCATAATCCACACAATTACCAGGATATTAATTTGATATCAAAGGAATCTTAAAACGAAAAAGCCAAACATACTTATGAAAGGCAAAAAAAAAAAAGAAAAAAAAAGAACTAAGATGGCAAATGAAACAGGAATGTACATGATCTCAAATGATGACCATCTCTTATCAGGGCAAATTTAACAGAAAAGGAGTACATTTCTCAAATTATGATGACAGACCATCTCTTGGTTTAAAAAAAAAAAAAGAATAGATTGGCAGTAAGTTAAACAAGCATTACAGGTCTGACAAAGCAGACTTTTAAAGTTCAACAGGCTCTTTACATACAATTGAGGTGGATTAATTTGTCATAATTTCAGTCCCATGTTTTCTTTGTGTTGCTTCTCATTCAAACAACTCTTAAGAATACCCGTATATAGAAACTGTACACCCTGAGGATTTATTTAGTATAATGAACTAGGAAAAAGGAAGCACTTGAAGAAAACAACCACGCAAAGTGTGGGGCTGAGAATAAACAAAAGACCAGCTCATAAGGAGCTACAGCAGAGCACCAAATTTAGGTGGAATGCAAAAATGACTCAGTGGGACTTGATGCTAGCCACAACAACGTTCACACAGTGTAGAGGCAGGCTACAGAAAATGAATAGTTAAATCTAGTCCATGATCATTCTTTGTATGTGCATATGTCAACCAGCAGGACACTTCACCTTGGGAGAACTCCTTCAGAATTCTCTCTTCTGGGACATGAGGTCAGCTACAGTGAAGAATTGTACTTAATATATATTCATATATATATATACATGGTAACAAGCACCAACTTGTAAAAAGACGATCCAAGGCCACTAAATTCCAGGATGTGTAGACTAATAATATCCCTAGTGCATAGCAGAGTAAAATACAAATAACGCCCTCTTTGCCAGTCCCTCTCTGCTAATCAAAAGACATTCTTACACAGTGAAGGCAGCTTTGAAAGATGCATATGTGTACCCCAGAACGAAAGCAAGGGTTTTGTGTTTTAGAGTGGAAATGGACGGTAACTGGGACCTAACCACTAACCATTTTTCAGGACGATTTTTTTTTTCAGACAGGTGCTCAGTGTCGTCTTTTCACATACGGTGGATACGGTGTACTCACATTATAGTCTATTCATTCACAGATACATTCAACAAGAAAACCAAGGCAACTGCAAGGGGTCTGTGAGTTGACAGGGTAAGGGTGACAGTCTCATAGTACCTCCTTTTCTACACCTGAGATGAAAAAAAATACGTTTGAGACAGAATATAGTAGAGCTAAAACAGTTTGTCTCCTCTTTATCACCGTTTCTTAATCTTTTCTGTCCCTTCAGTAGATTTCCAGTAAGAACTGGCCACAGTTCCAATAAGAACCAATGTAAAACCAGGATGATACACAAACCATGCTCCCCAATGGGAAACTGAACTCTGCCTTGAGTTCATGCAGGCGACTGCTAGGAGAGGAGAGATGTCCAGTGTTCTTGTGGGGTGGTGCCCCATCGGGCAGTGAGGTGGCCTAATGGTTAGAGACTGTCCTTCAAATAAAATATGCAGTGCAGCCATCCCATCATCTGACATGAGCCCTGCTTAAGTATCCTTGAATAATACAATGAATTCAATCCAGTTTCAGGAGCACCTCTCCATAGATGAATGTGTACTCCAACTTCCCAGTGAAGAGAATGGGGATCAATACAATATCACATTAGTATTAGACCAGCTGTCTGGTTTGAGCTGAAAGACCAGTGGTATGCAAACAGGCCAGTTTGTCCAGCGTGAGCAAAATCTACAAGGGATTTACAGAGTGGGATAAGACCCTACATTCTACAGAGGTTCTAGAACAGAAAAAAAAGATATCTTATGTCTCCCTGTCAGCCCCATCACAATGCCCACAGTTTCTTTCTGTTAGTCCTGCCGAAGCCTCTTGAGTGTGAGTAGTTTTAACATGTGCATAACCATAAATTAAACAGACAGGGGTTCAACATAGAGTCTCTTGTCTGTCCCACTTCACACTGTAGATCAAGGTTTAATGGCAGAGTCCCCCCTCTGAGGCTGTCATACACTGATGACATGCTTTGTCCATGTTTCTTGCTACTCCTTGGCCTGTAAGAATGTAAAACAAAACAACATAAAACAATTAGTTTTATCCGTTTCATGTTCTCAAAAGCTAATCTACCATTGGATTCATTGAGAATCAACTAGGTTGTATGTTATTAGCAGTTGGTGATTTGTTAGGTTTATGCTGCTGAATTGTACAGCGCACTCCATGACTTACTATAGCACTCACTCTGCACATCACACTCCCTGTTTACTGCTAGGACCACTGGGAGCAGCCATCATCTGCTGCCTGTAACAGTCATGAGACAGACAGTAAAAATAACATTGTTGGGAGTAACATCCATCTACAAGTATCAACACCACATGACAACACCACAAATGCCAATAGTACATGATACAAATTAAAACTAGTAATTCTGATTTTGAAATAAACAGAATTAGGAATACTTATGTGGTTCAGAAAATGACTCTAGCCTGATAAAAGATGACATAAACGCTACAAACAACATGGGAGTAAATAGATCTGTTTACCCTGGATGTAAGAAGTGTTCTGGTGCCAGGCCTCTCTGCTGGATCATCATGCCCTGAAAATGTCCCCCAGCCTGGGGGTGTCTGTACATGGCCATGCGTGTTTGGCCTGGGGAGTAGGGCAGCTGCTGGGGCCTTTGGAGGGCTTCCATTAGGTGAGGATGTGGTCTTTGGGCAGCATAGTGTCCTGGACTTGGGTAAGACTGGCCAGGGTAGGGGGTTCCACCTCTGCCAGCCTGAGAGATCATATGTGGTGGAGGGACACCACCATGTTGCATCCCAGGGTGAACAGCACGAGGGTCATACATGAAGCTGGATGCCATGTGTGCAGTGGAGGCAGGTGGGTGCTGCTGTTGAGGTGGCTGGCCAGTACGGCGACGAGCAGCAGCATTATGACTGTCGAGGTCCAGGATCTCTTTGGGGCTTTCAGGTCTTTCAGAGCTCTCCTCGATTCGAGCTTGCTTTGCTGGGCTGCCACTGGTGCTGCTGTTTTGTTCCCTACTTTGACCCCTTCCATCTCCTGAGCTGCCAGGTAGAGGCCCTACTTCTGACACAGGGCCAGGAGCAGCAACAGTAACGCCACTTGAACCCTCAGAGCCCAATGGTGACATACTGCTCTCCTTCAGACCCCCATTGATGCTGGCACTAGCTACAGGATGGTAGGCATTCGGAGGCATCGGGTGGTGAGGTTGGAACTGAGCCTTGTGCCAATCCTCGGAGGGGTATCGGCCTCTGCTTGTGGCCTGAGCATGAGTTTGGGCTTGGGGATGGGGCTGGGGGTAGTAATGCTGCTGCAGATACTGAGGGGGAGGGAACATGTTGGGATGGGCCTGAGGGGGCTGTTGGCTTGTCATTTGGTAGGGGAAGGCAGTCGCTCCTTGCTGGTGGTAGGGAGGGTAGTGAGCAGGGTTGTGGTGGGGGTTCAAGGCTTGGTTGGGGTAAGGGTGGGGGGCAGAGGGAGGCATAGCCCTGCCAATGTTCTGCTGGCTGTAGTGTGGATGTGGAGGACTCCCCATCCCATATTGACCAATAGCTCCATTCTCCTGGCCTTGGGAGTGAGGGGGCATAGCTGAGTTGTGGCTAGCTGAAGGCGCCCTTGGGATCTGCCTACCCAGCTGTGACTGATGGGGCTTTGGGCTGAAGGCCCCCTGCATGTAAATACCATTGGGAGGCCCAGACTTCACCATGTTGTGCTGGGAAGGAACAGAGCTGCCTCCAGAGTCTGGTCTGTTTGTGGGCTCACAGGGTCTCTGATCTCCATGGTCTTCTGGGCTAGCTTGTGGGGCAAGTTGCGGAGTAGGATGGCTGGGGGTCAGAGAGGTATGAGGGGCTGGCTGAGGGGGACTTGACTGGGCTCTGTGTGGGGCGCCCTTTGACATTCCTTGCATGGGGCTGGCTTGTGGAAGAACACGCTGTGTAGGGTTGTTGTGAATGACATGATGAGGAGGAGGGAGATCTTGTTTAGAGTTCGGGGTCATCTTCTGGGGAGAGTTCTGAGGGGGATGTTGTGGGGGCGTAGTCTTACCCACATGATGTTGCTGCTGCTTTTGTGATGGTTGCTTCAGGAAGTTCTGCTGTTGTTCACTATGGTTACTTTGCTGGTGAGGATTGTGTGTGTGAGGTGGGTTGTTCTCAGGCATTAGCAGACCGAGATTCTGAGACGATGCAACATGCTGTTCCAGTGCATTCTGCGACTGTGAGGGGCTCTTTTGGTGAGGGCTTTTCTGTAGGTGTTCAGGGACCTTGGATGTTGAGGGTGCAACAGAGATGTTTTTATTGCTGTTCAAATGTGATGTTTCATTTTCAGGTTTGCTGGGTTGACGCAGACTGTGGCAGTCAGATTGTCCCTGGCCCTGGCCCTCCTCCTCCTCCTGGTTATGGACCTCTGTTGTGCTCTGTGGGAGTCCAGGCCCAGACTGCCGCGTCTGTGATTTGCCCCACTTGCACATTGGCGGGCTTTGCATTTCCCCTTTTGTCCCACTGGGGTGCTCTAAGGGGCTGGAAACAGCAGTGTGCTCTTGGTTGGATGGAATGTTGTTGGTGTGTGATGAAGCATGGTCATCATTTTTCATAGCCATTTTAGGCTCCATTGTTGAACCTTTTAAAAAGAAGAATTGTAGAGATATGGTTAGCACTGAGAACTGATGCCTGACAGTTTTTGACAACAACTATAAGGATCAGAATTGACTGAATTACTAATACAAAGAGCGATGTGGCATGCAATATGACAGACAAGGTACAGAAGAGAACATGATCTTCATTAAGATGACATAAGTCCCCAAAACTGGGTATACATCAGATGTTTGGTCCCCCCCCCCCCCCAAGTTATTGTTACCTGACAATATTGTTGCCAGCCTATGTAAACAAAATTCAAAGTCCTCTTCCAATCACTTTACATAAGCGGTGTGAACACATTCAAAGATTTACTATAGCATTCCCACTGATGACATGACATCTCTACTTAATCCTCAACATAACTGGGAAAACAATTCACAAAACTAATCAATATTTGATTTGCAATTTGCTGTGAAATATGATCACAATCAAATACTGAAAAACAGGTTATAGAGAGAGAGAGAGAGAGAGAGAGAGAGAGAGAGAGAGAGAGAGAGAGAGAGAGCACAAGAGTTGACTTAAAAGATATCCTGATTAACGAAACGGCACACTAACTGTAGAATTAAATTCTCTATAATGAGAGAATGAAATTGCACTCAGTTTCTTTTATGAGCAACATGGTTGCTGTTGAAAAGCTGTGGGAGCAGCTCAGGCTACCTTTGGGCTGCGTGTTTGTCTGCTGAGAAGGCTGGTTGTCTGGTCTATTGTCTCTGGCAGGACGCAGCAGCTGAACCTCAGGGGGAGGGGGAAGCTGCTGAGGAGGGTGAGCTGGTGTACTGCCAATTCCTGAAGGGGGCCCAGGCGGTAGCTGCTGAAAGTTGCCCATGTGCTGACGAGGGGTGCCAGCAGGGGGTCCAGAAGTGGCTGACAGCTGCTGTAGGGCCAGCATCTCGGGGCTCTCCAACATGGAGGCCAGGCATGCTCTGCCAGAAGAATCTGGATGGGGTGCAGGACGTGAGGGTCCTGAGGAGCTGGTTGCTGTTGGCATTCGGTAATGAGCATTAGGTGGAGGATGGTGGGGGTACCCAGAAGCAGGTTCTGGCCAGGGTTTATGTCCCATTGGAGGTGGGACGCCACCATGATTGTAGTGGTGCTGGTTAATCATCTTAGGGTCCTGTATGCATGGTCCACTGGGTCTTTCCTGGCCCTGATGATTCATACCAGGCCACATGTTGGGTATGCCCATGCCAGGGGGTCCAAAGCCTGGGTAGTTGTGCTGGGGTGGCCCCTCTGGACTTGAGTATCGGTTTCTCATGGGGTGCATGGTGTGGCGGGATGGGTACATGCTGGCTTCAGGGGGCGGTCCAGGCTGAAGTGCCATTGGACGTGGACCCAGAGAGGGGCCATGGGTAGGACCCATGTAGGGATGCTGCTGCTGGTGTTGGGGCTGGAGTTGCCGACGGTCTGGTCCCATTGAATATCTAGGACTTGCATGATGTCCATCACCAATCTGTTGCTAGAATTACAGACATTTTATCACTACATGCAAAACAGGCAAATATTTCATGAAAGAGATGGTAACACATACTAACATTACATTTTCCATGAGTTGTCAATAAAAACATTCCATAAATTAGTCTTTCATTGAAAACAACTCCAACATTAGCATTATGTAATTCAATGTGGCACTTTCTGTACAAGTACTATAACAGGTTAGCCTAATGAGGTGATTACATTAAACTTTTGCTCGATGGGATTTAGTCTCTCTCTTGTTGAGAACAATTCAAATAAGATTGGCCCCCCCAAACAGTTGATGAATCCAGCTTTGAAGACAATAAGGGTGTTTTATAGTCAAGATGAGACACAGTTAAATTACCAACAGCAGCAACGGTGATGAATGGTGGTTTGTTGAGTTGAAGAAGCTACACTGATGAGCCAAAACATTATGACCACCCACAGGTGAACCAAATAACGTTGATCATCTCCAAACAAGGGCACATGTCAAGGTCTGGGTGGATTAGATGGTAAGAGAACAATTAGTTCTCGTTGTTAACATGTTGGATGCAGGAGAAATGGGCAGGGGTAAAGATCTGAGAGACCTTGACAAGGACCAAATTGTCATGGCCAGACGACTGGGTCAGAGCATCTCTGAAATGGCAAGGCTTATGGGGTGCTCCCGGTCTGCAGTGGTGAGTACCTACTGACAGTGGTCAGAGGAGGGACAAACCACAAACCAGTGATAGGGTGTTGGGCGCCCAAGGCTCATCGATGTGCATGTGCAACAAAGGCTATCCCGTCTGGTCCGAACCAAAAGGTCTATGTGGCACAAGTCACAAATTTTTTTAATGATGCTTGAAGAAGGAATGTGTCACAGTGCATCGCACCCTGCTGTGTATGGGGCTTCGTAGCCACAAACCAGTCAGAATGCCCATGATGGCCCCTGTCCACTGCCAAAAGTGCCTACAACGGGCATGCGAGTGTCGGAACTCGATCTTGGAGCAGGTCACCTGGTCCAATGAGTCCCATTTTCTTTTAGATCATGTGGATGGCCGTGTACCATCCACATGATCTGTGTGGATGGTGTACCATCGTGTACCATGGGATGGTGGACGGTGTACCATCGTGTGGATGTGGACGGTGTACCATCGTGTGGATGGTGTACCATCGTGTACCATGGATGGTGTACCGCCGTGTACCATCCGCTGTTTATCTGGGGAGGTGATGGCCAGGATGCACTTTGGCAAGACGACAAGCTGATGGAGGCAGTGTGATGCTGTGGGCAATGTTCTGCTGAGAAACCCTGGGTCCGGCCGTTCATGTGGACATCAGTTTAACACATGCCACCTACTTAAACATCGTTGCAGACCAGGAAACCCCCTCATGGCAATGGTATTCCCATATGGCCGTGGCCTCTTTCAGCAGTATAATGCGCCCTGCCACACAGCACACATTGTTTGGGAATGATTTGAGGACCATGATAAAGTGTTCAAGGTGTTGCCCTGGCCTCGAAATTCTGCAGATCTCAATCCGATTGAGCGTGTGTGGGATGTGGTGAACCCGACAAGTCCGATCCATAGTGGCTCCACCTTGCAACTTACAGGACTTGAAGGAACTGCTACTAATGTTTTAGTGCCAGATACCACAGGACACTTCAGGGATCGTGTAGAGTCCATGCCTCTGTGGGTTGATGCTGTTTTTGCAGCACATGGAGGACCAACAGCATATTAGGCAGGTGGTCATAATGTTTTCGGTCATGAGTGTATATCAATGAATGAGTCAGATGACACAGGCAAAGAGTGCAACATACAAGTTTCAGCTGCTGTCATTGAAATCACTCCACATTATAACTTTGTCACTTCTGCTATTGTTGTTTACAACTTTGCTACGTCATGTCTTAATTAAAATCAGTCTCCAAAGTTATGATTGGACCAACTGCATTTTTGAAACAGTTCCTATTGAAACAGGGCCAGACCTAATCTTCTAAGAGAGATTAATATGATCGAGTTGAAGACTGACACGCATGGCTGATTACCAAGTGCCATTGTGGCTGCATACCTGCATGCTGAAGTTGTGAGGCAAGGGGGTCAGATTGGGGTCCCCATGACTGGGTATGTGAGCCCCCTGACCAGGATAAGCAAAACAAGGATCCATGGCCATTCTCTGGGCATACATAGGCGGACCATGGGGACCGGGGGGTCGATGAAGCTGGAAATACAAAGGAGAGAATTCAATACCACAGTTCAGCGCACTGAATGTCTTTATGTATGCTCAATAATCCAGGTAAGGAAATCCAAGAAAATTGTTTCAGTTAATCTAGACATGACATTCAGTGGGAGAAACATTTAATCACTCATCTAAGTGACTTAGTCAGTCTCAGCTGATTGCAGGTATCCCCACCCTTATAAACAGCACAGTTGCATAACAATTGCACCAAGGATTGGGTTCATATGCAAATTGCCGAGACCACACCAGAGTTACAATGGCAATGTGTACTATTCGCAGAGGATTGGGGACTAGCTGCAATCACCACATTGTAAGATGGTGACAAAGTTACGACATTACTCAGCGATATAAATACATATGAGCCCCTGAATTGAGGTCCAGGCAGTGATTACAAGAAAAAGGTGACTACGTTGTCTGAAGCTGTTAGAACAGGACAATGCTATTGTTTACCTAAGATACATAAACATGATGTGCCATTACGGCCTATTAGTATTATTAACTCAGTGACCTATAACATCTCTAAATTTCTGGCATCTTTCCATTGGTAGGCACTGGGCAGAAATGAACATCACATTCAGAACACTATGGATTTTGTGGATAAGGTGAGGGATATCACAGTCTTTCTTCACGTGCATTCCTGTGGATGAAGCAATGGAGGTAGTCTGTATGAAATAACAGGATGACCCCACTCTTAGCAATAGGACCACCCTTAACACTGACCAAGTGTGTCTGCTCCTGAAACTGTCTTCAGTCCATGTACTTCACATACAGGGGAGCAGTACTATAGGCAGAGGCATGGGTGTGCTATGGGTACCCCAGTCTCACCTGTAGTGGCCAACTTGTATATGGAGGAAGTGAAAAAGAGGGCTCTGATGTCCTATCCAGGGACACCACCTAGCCATTAGTTCAGATTTGTCGACAACACCGGGGTTAAAATTAAATCTCAGAACATACCACATTCACCAACCACATTAATTCTGTGGACAACCCCATCAAGTTCACCAGGGAGGATGTAAAAAATGACAGGTTAGCCTTCTTAGACTGCGAAATTGCCATTGGTGACGGGGGACATTTGATAGTTGATGTTTACCGTAAAGCAACACATACTGATCAGTATTTAGGGTTTACTCCCATCATCCACTGGAACACAAACTAGGAGTCATCAGGACGCTGTACCACCAAGCTGACAACGTCCCCACTGACACAGTGGCTGCGGAAGAGGAGAAATCCTACATTAAACAGGCCCTGGTTAAGTGTGGTTATCCCAACTTGCCGTTCGCTCAAAGCCGGGATGACGCCCAAACAGTGCACCAGCCAATCAAAGAGAGGAGAAGGACAACAGCTGTCTAAGCGTAAACGAGTGGTGATTCCATATATGGCAGTAGTGTTGGAACAGTTCTGATGCATATTTTCCAAACACCACGTCTCAGTTGCTTTCAAAGCACAAAACACGCTGTGCCAGAAACTGGTCCACCCCAAGCCGGCACAAACAGAGCAATATAGTGTATGCTATTAAGGGCCTGGAGGACTGCTGTGACTTGTACATTGGGGAAACCAAACAGACGCTGGCCAAGAGGATGGTACAACACAGGAGAGCTAACACGTCAGGCCAGAACTCCGCAGTCTACAGGCCAGAGGCCACTCTTTCATGGATGAGGATGTGCACATCCTTGATAGGGAGGAACGCTGGTTTGGACAGGGAGTCAAAGAAGCCGTCTATGTGAAGAGGGAATGATCATCCCTGAACCGGGGGGGGCGGCTAAGAGTACATCTGTTGCAATCTTACAATGCAGTGATTGCAACCACTCCTCAATCCTCTTTTGAATAGTACACATTGCCACTGTAATTCTAGTTGCATATGAAACCGATTGTTGGTTTCAGCCGTTATGCAACTATGCTGTTTATAACGCTGCGGGATACCTGCAGTCAGCTGAAACTGACAAAGTCACTTAGACGAGTGATGAAACATTTCTCCCACTAAACGTTGTGTCCAGATGAATGGATTCAACTTTCTTGGGTTTAAGAAATAATGCTGATAAAGTAACTGAGAAAAGGAAAAACATGAAGACATACTGAGTTGACATTTAATTATTAACACACTCAACAATGTAGCTTTACATACAGACAGCACCTTACAGGGATGCACCAAATTAGATACTAACCAATACTAATGCCAGTATAAGATATTTCAGACCAAATCTCTTATCATTGCAAGAAATAATTACATTTCTCTTTGGATATATGCTTATCAATGAAAATATTCCGTTACAAAACTACAAGGATAAATCATTTTTTATAACCACTATAGGACATTCATCCCTCTACAGAGTTAAGCTTTCCTCAAAATGTCTTTGCATTTTCAATGAATGGGGCCACCACCTCAGTTATAACATTGAGAGGGGACTTTTTTCTTCCTTTTTAACATTGCTTTGCTGTCCTCAGTTTGCTGATTGTGTTTTTAGGTAATAAATTGAACTTATACCTGAGAGGTTCTTTGGATAATGGATGGATGGATGCTTCTGACATTTGAGTGGAATATATTTTACAAAGATCTACTTTGTTGACCTTATCAGAACAGCTCCATACAGCCTTGCATTCATTAACGGCACTCAAGAGATACATATTCAAAATATGCATCATTTCACACAGGCTAAGGAGATGAAGGAGGACAGCGATAGAGAGTGACATTTTTCTATCTGCCACTAATCAAAAGTGTTATTTGGTCAATAACTGAGACATGTCTATAATTTTGGTTAAAAACTTGGTCCCTGATAAATTGCATGGGTGCAGGAAATGCAGAGGAACTGCAAAACCAAACAAACAAAATAAAGAGTTAACAGTTCCAACCTGTTGTCCTGCGTGGTACATGCCCCTCATGTCTCCCCCATGGATGTGCTGCTGGCTTGGAGGCAGGCCATGGTGATGTGGGGGGCCATTGGCCCAGTGAGGAGAAGGGGGTGGTCTGGACAGCTTGCTGCCCTCCTCCTCTGTAGGGGTGCTGCCCTTGCCCCTCTGGGGGTTTTGTTTGCGTTGGACCTGCTCCGTGGCCTTGATCAGGCTCTCGGGCCCTGCCTGCTTGCTGCCACGGTTGCGCTTCTTCTCCTTGCGCTCCTTGTCCTCACTGCTGATGTGGAACTCCTCGTCCGTGTCACCATCCTCTGAGGGGAAATGCTTCAGCAGTGCACGGCTGAAACACCGCTCCAGAGACTCCGCCATGATGGTGTATTCTAAGGAAGTAATACGCAACATAAAGATACACATACACACACACACACACACACACACACACACACACACACACACACACACACACACACACATTCAAACCAATATGTAGGTCAAGTTAATTTGCAACCAAACAATCAAAAGTATTACAGAAAACAAAATTCCTCACAACCTCATGAACGCACAGAAACATGGGCAAAGACATTTTATCGACACCATACACATACAGCGCTCATCAGTCCCTCAAACACACACATACTTCGACAAATGGCCCCAATCCCACACACTCAAACACCAAAGACCAACCTGCATGTCATGCTTACACACACACACACACACACACACAGGCGTGCACACAAAAACACACTCCTCTGTTCTCAGGCCAGCCTTGGCTGGCTGACCAGGTCAGATGGAGTCAGTTGACCCCTGCACCCCTCCAACTACTCCTCCTCCTTCCTGGGCCCCCTCACCGCTACACCCCCATCCCACGTCCCTGGGGAGAGAATTCAGCTGGATGGATGGCTCCAGACAGGGGGCTTAGGGGCTGGAATGTCTCTCTGGCACTGGAGGGCCTGGAGCCCCCAAGCACTGGAGCACAGCTCAATCACTCCCCATTAATCACTGTCAAGGCTGCCCTGGCCCCGGCCCCAACACAGAGCTGGGTGCGACCCTTTTTCTTTTGCCCTCGCTCACTCCCACCTTAAAGGGAAGCGTGTATACTCCAGTCTCTCATCCTACCAACCTATGCAACTTCATAAAATTAATTCTGATCTCTTGCTGGCATACATTAAGGCTAAATGCATCTTAAAATGATCTTTGGCAGGTCATAATGCAGATGTTTTCTTTTTGTTTTTTTGGGTGAGGCCTCTCCACTTACCACTGTCCTCTCCATTATACTCAACACAGTTCTCAAACATAAGCTTCACGTCTGCAGTAAACTCTTCCTTGGCAATGTATTCCCCGTTGTTCAGCTTCTTCTCAATGGTGGACAGGTCCATAGGCCTCTGAATGGCATGAAGGGAACAAAAACAAATACATGGGGTAAACCAAAATGCAAAAAACTTGAACTCTAAAAGTCCAAACAATCTTAGCTAGTTGTACGAGTACATCGTACTTCACTTCCTCGGTATCTGTACCTGGATAATTTCATGGTAATTTGGGGCATAGGAGTCATCCACAGGCTCCATGAACGGCCAGGCATCTTTATGGGCTTTCAGGGCCTCCAAAACTGGAGAGAAGAGACAAGATTGTGTCAAGAGCACAGTGGGATAAAAAAGCTTGCAACAGTTTTCATTTACTCATTTCATACAGCATCTTCAACTATTACAAATAAAAGTGCTCAGAACAACTTACCTTTGTATAAAGCAGTATAGTCATCATCGATTTCATAGCTGAAAAACAAAGATGGGACTTGTTACAAATTACAGTTCGGGTGAACAATCAAGTATAGGTTTGCAAATAATAACGAGTAGCTCAAGAATGAATATGTGGGTCATCTTACAATTCCTTAGTCTTGCGGGCTTTGCGAATGGGTGAATGTGGCTCCAGATTCAGGAGTTCAGGGGGCAGCTCTTTTCCCTGAGAGAGCAACCATGCCCTCTCCTCGCGAAGTTTCCGCCTCTTTGCTCGCTCTGAAAGTGAAAGGTGAACAGAGGTGGCAAATAATTACACCAACAATAGACAGATCATCAACCCTAAAAAGGCTGTAAGCAAACAGGTGTTTTAATTGCTATTCTAGGACTTCGCATTACAGTTGGCGGGGTGCCTGCTCCCCTTTCTGGCCATTTGTTGTTAGCAGAATCAAGCTTCCACCAAAATCAGGTTTCCAACACCAAAGATTACAAAAGTAAAGCTCAGTGGAGGGGGTAACAATCTACCAGCTATCTTTTCACAGCAAAATACTCAGAAGAGAACAGAGAGAGGGCATTTATACCCCTGCTTTATCTTTCAGCGTGAAAGGCAAAGAACGCTGCCAGCCCCCTGCTGTGTGGATTAAAGATTTCAAGAGAGGATTCCACATATGTAATCCACCCAGAGAGCAGGCCGGGTCCTGCTGTTCATCTATAATACATTAATGAGGCTCCTCCACTGAAGCACAATCAGCAGTTCATTAACCCCTGACAGATGACATCAGAAAGAGGGAGTAAAGGAGAAGGGATCCTGTGATTAAAAGCTCTGAACATTCCCTCTCACAGTACCTGTGTACTATGCATAAATCACAGGGCACAGGACTGCCGCTAGGCTGCTGCAGATTTTACAGTGGTAAAGAGCATTACCGCAGCAATGGAGATGAAAGAGCTTCTATGTACATGTGGTGTGTCCTTCACAAACCATCTTTCTCTTGATCCTTGAGCTGGTAGGGGTTGTACTATAACCCCCTACTGACACAACAAGAGTGCACTGATGAAAGTGGGTGAAACATTTGGAGCTCCTTTAATTGCCGTTTGATTATTCTTATACTGTGCAGTATCTGACTTCATACATTTGTCCATGTATGAAGTGGATAACTAGTAAATGTGCAAAGGTTGTTGTGGTGCCGACCAGGGGTTATCAATGAGGTCTGAAGATATGGGTGAGTCCTTCTTCACAGGGATGGGGGCTGCTTTCATCTGTTGTCCTGCTCTGCATCAATATGTTGATCTGCCAAACCATTTACCCTCCACAGCCTTGATCCTCTCCATCTCTTCTCTCTGACGTTCCTCCTGCAGGAGTCTCTCCTCTTCTCGACGTTGCTCAGCCAGCAGGACCTGTCTGTCTAGATCCTCATCTTTCCTCTTCTCCACCTCAGCTATGGCCATCAGAGTCTCCTGGACATAAACACATCAAAGCCCATCAGTCTATTCGATATCATGGATGGAAGGCATCAATCATGATGCCATTAAGACAAACGGTCAACATGTAGACAACCTGGTATTGTAATACCCAAGATTTGACTGATACTCGCTGACATAACTTAAGTCAATCGTGTCATAAGTTCTGGGCCCAATGAAAGGCTTAAAGCAATGGTTCTTAGTTCTGGTCCTCGGGGGGGGGGGGGGGGGGGGGCTGTATTGCTGATTTTCATTTCTACCAGATAGTTCATTACATTCACCTGTTATGCCAGTTATTCCAGCCTCCAATTAGTGTTTGTGTCTCAAACTGCTCCCTAGTTAAGTAGGTAGTGAACTGCCAAGGAGTCAGATATTTTCCAGTTCGTGTCAATGTCAAAACTGTTCCAGTGCATTGAAGTTCAGCTCCCTGGAAAATTCCCAGAATGCACTGTAAAAACTAATGAGCGTCTTTTCTCACTATCCTCACTAACTGGAAGTTATGCAATGCCTCTTCAGCTACAGTTACCCTTTCTGAGCTGAAGCTAGATGAAAGGAGAGATCCAACCCTTATTTACTAAAAAGGCATCGTTCCAGCTGCAAACGTTGAACAATTTGTATAGTTTATTCTTTATTTTTTGATACATTTGACATACATAGCTAATTCCAGACTTTTTCACAAATTCCAGTCTTTATTTAAAATGTTGCTGCTTTAGCTAATGTTACCAAACATTCATGTCTGGGTTGACAACAGACCTTATGTTACAGTCATCTCATGTAAAGCCTTTCTAATGGATTTCGATGTTACATCTTTACAATGTGCTGTTTTGGAACCATGTTGCGCATCAGTCATCAGGATGTCTCAGTCGTCACCGAATCGGTAACCTAATGAGTGCCCAAAATCCAATGCACTGCATAGTGATTTACTGCCAACTAAACTAGTGTTTTTAGACCTGGCACAACTGCTGAATGTAATTTAATACCTGAAAGAATATGTATTAACGCTTATAAATGTGACATTTAACATTTAGACATTAGTTGATGTTATTAAAAAATAGCATGAGCTCTTTTCTCAAACGAAGCTACAGCAGTGTCATACCATTACTGAGTTAAATCAACACAAAAACCTGTGCACACATGTACATGAGGTTAACACACACCTCCTCCTCTTGGTTAATGCGTTTCTCAGAGAGCCGTTGTGAGATGCGGACTGGGGCTGGCTCCAGCAACCTCTGCTTCTGCTCCCTCTCCTGTTGATGACAAAAAAAGCTTAGCTCTGTTGCTCACAATTGTTAAAACACACAAAACAGCCACCACATAGACAGGCCCTGGGGAGGAGCAGTGAGGATTGAGAGGTCATAGGCCCCATTCTCCCATCCCCCAGCTCCCCAACCCCAGCCCTTGGGGTCACAGCCAAGCTAAACAGTCAAACAAATCAAACCCAGTGTGCTCCTCATGACTCTACTAATCAGATGTAATGATTAGCACTTGAAAGGAAGTGTAGGTGGAGGCTGTTCATTTTGACCATTCCTTTACTAATATGGGTAGGGATGCAAAATTCTGGAATGTTCAACCTAAATTAGATCATGTTGCAAGGATCTTGAAAATACAGGAACCATGAAAAGCAGCTCCCTCAATCAAAACCTAACAGTTATATTGAGGTTTCACACAGATTTCACAAACAGGGATGTCAACAGAGGGCAGTAAGCACATCTCTTCACAGCTTGTCTATGTCTATACAAAACTATTGCTGCCGCAGCACAGGGGAGATGTAGGAGCCTGGCTTCTGGTACGATAACACACCTACTGGTGAAAAGAGAAGAAAGATGAAGTAGCTGTGAGAGACAGAAAAAGAAAGAACTCCTTTCATGAGGAAGAAAGATATATCCTGGCCTGTCATATTTTAAAAGAGCTGCATGAGCTACAGTGCTCCTCCTCACCCACCCCCCATTTCTGGTTAGCTTCAACCTAAGCAACCAGGATATCTCAAGGCTCCTCTAGTCTTTGCTGCATTATAAGCAGCACTTAGTCCCACCCCTCCACCCACAAAAGATGGAGTGCCTCTGGTGTCACCACTTAGAGAGGTCGAGTGAATCTTGCAGCACAGCAGGGCCGTCAATCAAGAGGCTCCATCCTGCCTCAAGGTGAGCTCCTGCCTGCTGTCACCACCCTGCGAAATGGCTAGTGACAGCAGCCTAAGACATACATGTGGGGTGAGGACTCAACACACATTTAACCAAGTATGCGGGCATGTATGAAGGTTTTCTTGCACATATAACATTTAAATTACACAAACGTGTATATACAGTACACATACACAAATAGGTATACACCCACAACCATGAGAGAGAGAAAGAGAGAGACTGTAAGAGAGAAAGAGAAGCTTTAAGATGCTGATGTTTTGAGCTAGCGCTGATATTTTGAAAAGGTAAAAGGCAAGTAAAAACACACTTAGCTGGCCAGCATTTAAGAAGTACATTCAGAAGAAGCCGAGAACTCATACTGCACATGAAATATAATAGAGAAGTGGCAAGCCAGATAGACTTGTTTGGACTAATTGCAATACACCTGACTGACCACAAGATTACAACTGTACGTAAAGGCTAGACTTATGCAATTACCTTCTATGGGCCGATTTGAAACTGGTATTGAAATCAGCGAGTATTTACAGCAGAGCGTACTGCCCATGAAGGATGAGAGTGCTTTTATTCACTGACCACTAGTAAGTGACCCCTGTGCTGACACGGACAGCCAGCAGGAATCCTATTCACCGTTGATGGAGACAGGCTGAGAAGGTTTCTATAGCAACACAACCAGTGTTGGTTGTATAGCACCAAAAGGGAATATCTAGTCCTCTCCTAGTCCAATGCTCTCAGAGCAGAAGGATCACTGTCCTTGTTTGTGTTGTTGTCATAACGGGTCTTTATTGCAGCATTTAAACATTTAAGAGCCATATGAGACCAAAAATTAATTTAACTATTCTGATTATTTTTCTTTCAAAGGACTGATTCGATAATTTTGGTTTTGACAGCTGACCGAGTCTCAGTTGTTCCTTCATGATATCTTAATTCTAAACCTGAGGTATTCCAGAATCATTTTCCAGGAGAAAACTAACACACAATAATGTGGCATAGCCCAAGGCATGGCTAAAACCTCAGTTTGAGCAGCTGGCTCAAACAGGATACAAGCAAGCTAGCGTGAGACCATAGTCTCTGCCCCAGTGTAGAGACAAAGTCAGTTCATGTTGAAAGCCTGGGGCCAGCTACCAAACTAGCGTTCATTGAGGGCAAGCACAGACTGGCTTCTTTTTATTTCACCTGTAGCTGGCCTGTCTAAGATCTCCAGGTTCTCTAAAATGACTGCTGGAGGAAGATGTGTTCTAGGCCATTGGTTGTCAACCTGGGGGTCGCGAGATAATTTCGGGGGGTCCCAGATGGTTGTGGAAAAAACAAATACAAAACTGTCCAGACCCACGACACACCTGATGCGAAAAATAGGTGTACTGTCTCTTTAATTGTTGTGCCGTCACAGTATAAAAGGCGGTGCATTCTGGGCTGGCTCTCAGTAGATTTAAAGACTTCTTTTAGAGAGCAACATTAGAGACAGTACAGTACTAAACACCTGTATGTTTAGTAGATAATAATAATAATCATTCTTCATATCAAGATCAGCATGAAAAAACATTGCAGACAGGCATCCGGGTTAGCGTAGTGGTCTATTCCGTTGCCTACCAACACAGGGATCGCCGGTTCGAATCCCCGTGTGACCTCCGGCTTGGTCGGGCATCCCTACAGACACAATTGGCCATGTCTGCGGGTAGGAAGCCAGATGTGGGTATGTGTCCTGGCCGCTGCACTAGCACCTTCGCTGGTTGGTCAGGGCACCTGTTCAGGGGGGAGGGGGAACCTGGGGGAATAGCGTCATCTTCCCACGCGCTACGTTCCCCTGGCGAAACTCCTCACTGTCAGGTGAAAAGAAGCGGCTGGTGACTCCACATGTATTGGAGGAGGCACGTGGTAGTCTGCAGCCCTCCCCGGATCGGGAGAGGGGGTGGAGCAGCGACCAGGATGACTCGGAAGAGTGGGGCAATTGGCCAGATACAATTTGGGAGAAAAAGGGGGGGGGGGAAACATTGTAGGCATTGAATGTTACAGAAATCGAATATATATCATTGTCACCTTTAAAAAGGCATTCAAATGTATTGTCATATGATGCACTTGAAGACATATACGTAAGCAATAACAGCTTCTGTGCAAATAATAGGGATACGTTTTAAGCGTCAGCTTCTTAAGAGGACATTGGGATCCAGCAGTCTTGATGGCTATTGTGCATGGGGGAATGGTTGTCGAGAAAATCGAAGGACAGCGAGGACTATAGCAGGTGTGGTCCAGAACAACAAGGTTATTGTATATAGTTAATATATTGTGTCCTACTAACGGTCCTTACTAAGCGTCCCTCTCAGATCGTCCATGAGTGAGCAACCACAATTTGCGATGCATACGTAGCCGTGGGAAAAATAAAACAAGCACAAAACCGTCCTGACCCACAGCACACCTGATGCGAGTTGCAAGCATGTTCTGCTAAACATCCCTACTAAGTGTCCCTCTCAGGGCATCCATGAGTGAGTGAGTGACCACAATTTGCAATGCATAGTCTACAGCGGCAGTTGTGCTGTGGGGAAAAAACACATTTTAGACTGGGGAATGGTTTTTACATTACTTCGCCTGTACCAGTGATATAATTTGCCTTAAAATAAATTTCATTGAGTGTTTGTGAGAGTCAAAGTGTGTGTGCACATGAGGTGCTGTTATTTCAATAAATCTAAAAACTCTTAAGAAAAGCCAAAGTTGAATTAGTTGTTGTTCTGTCTGTGGGCAAAGCAATGGTCCTCCTGTGTGAGCTGGTAGCTTTCATGTGTATATTACAGCAATCCCTGAACAGTCTTGGGCCGACAGTTTATGAGCGATCAGTGTGTTTGAATCACGGTGTTGTGAGTTAAATGTCCCAGTGCTATGGGTTATTTTCAATCACGTGACTTTTTCCATTGACAACGAACAGCTCCGCCGTGTTGGAGGACAGCTAGACCTTAGCAACCACTGTTTACACTGAAGTTCTCATTGTCGATCTGTGTTTACAAGAACGAAATTTTAAGCAAAAACCAGACAAACATACGGAAATAAAACATCGCAGTTGTGATCCACTCTTCGAAAAACAGTTTGCAAAATACATTTTACAAAGTTCTGGTCTAACGGCGCAACATTGCTTCACTTACGCATACATTATCTATATGTTGATTGGGCTGCAAATGTGTGACTATTTGTATTTTGACTATTTGACTATATTTTTTTTAATTTTGTACCACTGGAGAGTTGCACTTAATTTCGTTGTACAGCTGTGCAATGACAAATAAAGGCATTCATTCATTCAAGGATAAGATTCGATTTGAGGATTTTCAGCTGTTAGGCCAATTTCATGCAATTCCACGATGGCTTCGATCAAGAATTATGTACAAGCTTTAGATGGAAAAACCAAGGAGAGACATGGAAAAACTCGCACTTATTGATATGTCAGACCGATATGTTCACAAATTTACAAAACAAAAGCAGTTTCTCTCCCTCTTGTACTAATTATATTCAAACCATGTAATTTTAAGATTTAGCTTATAACTGCCGATGATGATTGACACACAATTGAAAAATGTCTAATAAAATTGAAATGTCTATTTTTGAATGCTATTGTTTCTTAAAAACATATATTATAACAGTTTTATACAATGAATAATATATTACTTGAAAGTTGTATCAGTCTGAAGGAACGACTGAGTCACACACATTTTTCAATGCACAAGAAACCAAGGCAATTTTATCCACTGTTGTCATACCAGCACTATCCTTATTACTGAGGTAGTCTGTTGGTAAAATTCCTTGCAAAATTGAAAATTTTCTCCATACTAGGCCAATGACATGCTCCACATGGATGTGGACAGATGCAATTTTTTTTGTTGCCTCTAGAAAATTTCTAAAGGACTAAGCTGCTTTTTCCCTTTTGTAAAAACAGGTATCTTAACTTCTGCATGATACTAATTTTTCATCTGTAAGATCCTCCCAACTTATCCTCGATATCCATTTTCTTCTTCTTTCCTCTGACAACCTTTGAGTTTCTTCTCCTTGATGGCTGATTATCTTTGGAAAGTGAAAGTAGGACTTGTTCTGCTCTCTGTCAGCTCAATTGGAAAAACCAAAAACAGCACAGAAATTAACGATTGTAAAACACTGAACCATGATAGCTATTCTGTATGATCAAACCTTGAAACAAATTCTGTTCACTCTGGCTGTTTAGAAAACGTTAAGCATTGCGCAGTAAAAGCAACACAGTATCCTGTGGATTGGAGCCATTGTCCTCCAACATGGCGGATGTGTTGCCGTCACATGATGTGACGTAATATGAGAATAAACCATTGGGGGGGGGACCACCAACCTGATTATTCTGGGGGTCATGATTCAAAAAGGCTGAGAACCACTCCCAGAAAGTTGAATTAGTTCATCTGGGCATGTTTAGATGAATTGATTCAACTTTCTGGGATTTCCTTACCTGATGCATCAGGAAGTGGCAATCTACTGTTCGAGGCCAGGATATAAAAACAGCTGCTCAGAGACTGGGTTGAATGTTAAAAGTTTGTCCTCGGCTTTTTGTTTCACATACTCTTCTGCTTGCAAACTGCTTTAAAAAAAAGCATTCTTAGATCAGAGGGTCCCTCCCGGCTGACTTTCAGCCCCCCCCCCCCCCAATGGGTTTTGAGCAAGAGTAAGAGTGAGGGCACCAGATGAAAGGAGAAGAATTACAATGCAATAAGAGTTTTACTCAATGGGTAAACTCAATGTTGCATACCCACTCACTGCAGTTACTCTGCTAAATACAGCCTCTGCAGAATTTTTTTTTTAATCAGCAAACTAATTATATGGGGGGGGGACCCCAAACATGACAATTGGGGGCCTAGTAGCAAATCTACCCATAAACTATACCCAAATTCTTCCCGGCCCCTGTTCAATTTTTTTAGTTGACAATACCCTTAAGAGAATTAGACAAAAAGTATAGACAAATGGGAGATTTCTTTCTGGAGACAGAGCAGAAAGAGCTTAGGAGTCACTAGCAACTATAATGAGGACTAATGGTTTTGTCTCTCTGGTGTATGACCTTGTGCTCAATCATGCTGCTGATTTCAGGCAGGAAGTTCTGGCTGATGATGCGGTAGAGGTGGCGGTCCTGTGGGGAGGTTTTGTCCTTGATGCTCTCTGCCAGACTGACCCACTCTTCCTCTGTATCACACACAAGGGACCAAGCGCCTCGCTCATGGTCTGGCAAGAAGTGAAAGATAGAGGCAAGGACAACCAAGATGTCACCTTATTTATCCTGAGGGAGTGGTGTGTGCGTTTTCTTACACTGTTCATTTTAAATTCAAATCAAAATGTGTAACAGGAAAACAAAACTGAGCTGCCAATACTTTGTGCTTGAGCATGGACTATCTACTTTATCATTAAGTCATTAGAAATTTGTCTTAGTGGGCTTTACTTGGGCAATAAAACAGATTTTATTTCTTTTTTTCTTCAAAGTAGTTGCTAAGGTTTTTTTCACCTGTGTCAAAGCGCAGGCTATCCAGTCCATTCTCCATCTTTACTTCACTTTCAACCTCACTGAAAAACAAAAGACATTACATAGCTCCAAAGGCTCTCAACATTGGTGCTGAAAATGAGCTTAAGATGCAGCAAGCGTGATGTAGTGGACTGATGTCCTTTACAATTTGTACTCATAAGACATTACAAAATGTCAAATTAAAGCCATGACTGCTGGGATAGTGGAGGCGGGAAAGCTTGTGAAAAAATAATTGGTCTTAATACACATGACTGGAAAATGTCCAAAAATTTGCAATCAAGTGTGTAACAAACTCGTTTTTACTTTATAGGTATTCAAGTCGAGGACTGCCTTTTCCAAAACTTCTCTTACCTTTCAAACAGATTTTCTGCAGAATGCAGGATCCCTCACAAAAATTGAGTCACTTGCAAAGCCATGACAGTTGAGGTAGCCATTTAGGCATATACTATTTAACTTATGGACCTGGATAAAACATGTGCCACAATCCTTGACACACATCTGAGATGCTAGACGATACAGACCAAAAAAAAGCAAACAAAACAAAAAAAATGCTATTCCTTTACCTTAGCAGAGTGTCCTCTAATTTTCTCTTTTTTGGTGGTCTTCCTCTTTTCTTTTTCTCTGGTGGTTTGACTTCAGGGGCTTCGCTGTAGGAGTCACCATGACATGAAAAATATAAGCCTTTAACAAGAGCAACTAACATCAGATAACCTCTGTAATTAACCTTTGACAAACCTGTAAACAATCGGCAATGCCAACTAATGGTGAAATTAGACTTTTCACTGACAGCACAAATAAATTATGTAAAACATGGCAGGCAGAGAGGATCAGACAGAGAGGATCTTATATCTCTTTAATGCTGAGTAGCAAAAGATATAGCCTTTGCGTATTACAATGGGTGTTTACCTTAGTTTCTCTACTTTCCTCCTGACAGGTTCCTCTTTGTACATGCGTGTGCCATAGAAGTACCAGTAGAGGGCTCCATTCCCATCCTGCCCCAGTGGTTCCACTCGAAGGCTGTCTGCGTCAAGGCCCTTGGATATGGGAGGAGGGACATTAACCTAATTAACCTAAATTACTGTCAGGTTAGACTGAAGCAGAATATCTGCATCCACGAAGATGTGGAATACACACATTCCTCAGCCTTAATCTTATATCTAACTACAATGGAAGGAATCTCTATATCTATGTCTGTCCTTGGATTTTCCCAACAACCGTTCATCCAATCGACTTCACACTTGGCGGATGTATTGCTGAGGACCCAAGGAAGTGCAGTGTCTAGTGTGAAGTTGTTTGGATGAGCGATTGTTGAGAAAATCCAAGGACGGACATACATACATACATACATACAGACAGACGTTCTTCCCGTCACGACCGGACTTACAGCGCCACTCTGCCACTGCAGCCCACATTGTGCATTGCACTAGTTGGACCAAATTCATAAACTATGTCCGCCTCATTATCTCCGCCAGGCGGTAGCCTAGAGGGGATTATATGTTTGGTCATGTGTGTGTGTGTGTGGGGGGGGGGGGGGCGAGAGCAAGAATGAGAGAGAGAGAGAGCGACAGAGTGAGTACTCTACAGTTGAGTCAGATTGGGCATCGACATGATTAAAAGTTATTAAAAGAATTTTGATAATCCAAAATATGCAAAAGTTATAAAGGAACAACTTCCTCTAGGTTGCAGCCAAAACAGAAGTGTTGCATATTCTTGTCGCTCTACCTGATCTGAGTCAACCGTAGATGTGAGTCACATGTGCACGAGTGTAAAAGGTTTACCCAGCTTTATTATGTTATGAAAATAAAGACAGGGTCAGACCAAAATGATCGCATAGCTACATTTATTTTTGGAAAGTGCAAGTTCATATTAGACTTGGTCATATTCATGCGACGGTCTGCCTAGGAGGCTACGTAGCCACAGACTTACAGGCAAAACATTTTCATTAGGTAGATTTTTTTTAGCTTGAGCGCTGCATATTAGAAACTTTTTCCCCCCATATTTCTCATTCAATCGACTTTGGAATAGCACAAAAGCCTTCTAATGGCAGGAAAAACAGGGTTTTTTTTCCTGTCCATGTGTATGTGTATCTGTCCATTGCTAATCTCACATACTACTGGGCCTGTCAACCTAATAATTTTTGTGCACAGCTATGACTGTACGATCAAGGACCTCTTGTGGTTGCATATATTCAAAACTTGTTTTAAACCGCAATTGAGTGCTAACTCCTCAACTGGTTTTTTGCCTAAGCCCGAGCACTAGAGAAGGTGAGATATGCAGGCAGTGCCTCTGTATTTTCTCTTCTCCTGATAGGTGAAGGGGTGGTTTGTCACCAAGTTTGAGCACTGGAGAAGGAGAGATACGCCTGGTGGAAATCTGCACTCTGAGTGTACTCTTCTAGTTGGATGAGGTCATTCAGTCCTGTAAATGCAGCTCACAGTACAACATGCACCAGCAAGCAGCATTTATGAAGTCTTAGTCCTTAATACTATCTGACGCTTTACTTAAAGAAGGAAAGCGCAATATGGCTTTGAAGATAATAATATATCTGAAGGATTTATGAACAGCTTGAGGACAGAAAGGAAAATTTATCAAATTATTTTCAGTCACATCCCCTTATCTGCTGATATATGTATGTGGGGTGTGTGTGTGTGTGTGTGTGTGTGTGTGTGTGTGTGTGTGTGTGTGTGTGTGTGTGTGTGTGTGTGTGTGTGTGTGAAAGGAATGAAAATACTGCAATCTTTACAAACTGTTGACTTTGGTGCCAGGAGACACTGGTGTGATGAGTACCAGTTTATGAACACAATCTGGGCACATCGTCTACTCTAACTACTGTTAAGCCAATCACAAATCATCAAAATCAGCCCCCATCTATGGGTTAAATAGTGCTACTGCCTAATGGATACCTCAGGAGAGGAATAAGTTATGGGAGTAATCCCCTACAGAAAATCAACGTCTGCAGTGCTGTTGTTTTCTGTTTATCTTGCCCTATTGTATCCGTTTAAGTGGGAGTACTGCTGGCATCGTGTGTGGCTGCCGCTTCTCCCTCTCATAGTCCACCATTCTCATCCACCCCTGTATGTCTGTGTTATGTTTATCTGTTGTCTTGTTTCACCCCGTTTATTGTAAAGCGACTTTGAGCGTTAGAAAGGTGCTATATAAGTTTGATTTATTAGTATTATTATTATTATTAAGAATCTCAGGGTCTTGTTCACGAGTGGGGGTAGGATGGAGTGGGAGATTGACAGGCGGATTGGTGCAGCATCAGCAGTAATGCGGACGTTGTACCGGACCGTTGTGGTGAAGAGGGAGCTGAGCCGGAAGGCGAAGCTCTCAATTTACCAGTCAATCTTCGTTCCAACCCTCACCTATGGTGATGAGCTTTGGGTAGTGACCAAAAGGGTGAGATCGCGGATACAAGCGGCTGAAATGAGTTTCCTCCGTAGGGTGTCTGGTTTCAGCCGTAGAGATAGGGTGAGGAGCTCGTACATCCGGGGGGAGCTTGGAGTAGAGCCAGTTGCGGTGGTTCGGGCATCTGATTAGGATGCCTCCTGGGCGCCTTCCTTTGGAGGTTTACTGGGCACGGCCAACTGGAAGGAGACCCCGAGGTAGACTGAGAACTTGCTGGAGGGACTACATGTCCAATCTGGCCTGAGAACGCCTTGGGATCCCCCACGAGGAGCTGGAGGGCGTTGCTGGGGAGGGAGACATCTAGTAGAGTGCCCTACCTAGCTTGCTGTCACTGCAACCCTACCCCGGAGAAGAGGCTGAAGATGAATGAATGAATGAATGAATGTATTCAGTTTTTAGTTTTTGTCATAGTATTGCTTTTAGAATGAAGCTTACACCTCTTGACAGTTTTTAGTATTTCTCCAACACTCGTGAAAAAGTAGCAGACAGTAAGGGAAAAATATGTAGCAGGTGACATTAACATGAACTGAGCCTAGACTTCAAAGTTTAGCCAAGCATTGCAAATTTGTCAACCCACTCAAAGCCTATTGACACTTGATGGTTGGTGCATGAGGGAATAAATGCTACTTCTTTCATTTGTGATTGGCTTAACTACTGTTAAGCCAATCACAAATGAAACTTGAAATCCTTCACTTGAGGCAACAACTCATCCCCAACCAGGAGGGAGCAATCCACTCTTTTCTGGTTGAGAACCATGGCCTCAGACTTGGAGGTGCTGACTCATCTCAGCCATTTCACACTCAGCTGCAAACCGCCACAGTGCAAGCTGGAGGTCACATTCTGATGAAGCCAACAAAACCACATCATCTGCGAAGAGCAGATGCAATTCTGAGGTTCCTAAAATGGACACACTCCTTGCCTTGGCTGCGCCTTGAGATCCTGTCCATGAATATCACAAACAGAATTGGAAACAAGGGACAACCTTGGCAGAGTCCGACACCCACTGTAAACGTGTTTGACTTTGTGCTGAGAATGCAGACACAGCTCTCACTTTGGTTATACAAGGACCGGATGGCTTGTAGCAACTGCCCCAGTACCCCATACTCCCGCGGTACCCCCCACAGAGTGCCCCGGGGTACACGGTCGTAAGCCTTCTCCAAGTCCACAAAACACATGTAGACAGGCTGGTCAAACTCCCATGAATACAGAGTAGACCACACAATAGTTTTCATCTTACAGGGTGCAAATGAAGGGGACCATATGGACACACAACAGGCAGTGTACCTTTAGCAGGTCAAAGACATCAGCAGCATCTAGACGGTAGTCACAAAGCCGATGCAGCAGCTCCACCTGAATGCGGGGAGGCAGCTCCTCAAAGGGCCCTTGGCGAAGTGGGTTGGGCTTCCCCTCCTCTAGCTCCCAGCGGTAGTTAATGATGTCGTCCAGGTAACTGCTGAATGCCTGGGGGCTGAAGTGGTCGCAGTGGAGTGAGAAGAGAGGGGGATTAGTGAGAGATGTGGCTTTTAAATATTCAGTGATAAACAGTCAGATAGTAACATTTGAATATAACATGAGGAGTAAAACATTTTGACGACAGGTTGTCTGGCCTTGCTTGGAATTTAGACACGCCTTCCACGTCTTCTACAACAGTGCTTAATTAAAGCTAATATACATTTCAAGCCTTGATGATGTCTGTTGATCTCTGACCATGTTCTTCTGTCTCTTTCTACAGCTCCTTCTTATCTGAGTGAATATGTTACGTATATTAAAAAAAAACATATGTTCTGCACTGAATACAAATTAAGATGACTTGGTCATTATGTTAGTTTGACAAACAAAACAACACAGTTAATAGTTCTGATACAAGGACTGCTTTTTCAGTCCATTAGGATTTTTCAATATGGATAAATGCAACTCATTCACTTGCAAATGCTGTTCTTGAAAAAAGTGTGCTTTGTGAAGCCAACACACCGTGTCTCAATTTCAAATGCCCTCCCATTGTAATACATGGCTCAGGAAAGAAAACAATTTAAACCACTAGAATGGCAAGAGAAATGGAGAACGAGAGGGGGCAGCTGAATGTGAGTGGGGCTGTATCATTTCAATGAGTGGGAGCTGGTAAATAAATGTTGGTTCTAGTTCAGATCTCGGCGATTAATCTGCACCTTTTAGTTCTTGCTCAGATGAACAGGAACAAGGGCCCAGGGCAGGGGTGAGTATGCAACAGCACAGAGAAAGAGGGAAAGGAAAAAAATGGCTTATCTTGAAAGAGCAGCATGCACTTTTCACACAGCTGCAGGCACAAACTGCCCCCCTCACTACCCCATCTCTCTCCTCCTTTCTGTCCCCCATTCTCTCCAACATCCTCCCTCCCTTCCCCCACCTCAGCGGAGCATTTAACACGTGCAGATGAAAAGGGCAGCTCTTTGAAAGGCTGGTGCCGAGCAGCCACCCCCAGGATGCCAGCGCCTGTCCGGTCCAATAAAGCAGGTTGTCCTCCTGTTACCGCTTGCCTGGGTTGAGAAACTGGATCATTCCTGTCTCTTTGCTCACTGGTTGACTGGTGCCACCATGCTGCCTGTTGATGGTGGGCAGGGAAGGCAAGGCCTCACAAGGGATGGAACTCCCGTGTGGATATGAATAGCAGCTCTATACTACCCACTGACTTTCTCTTGTTGCTTTATCACCCAGGAGAGAAACGTTTCCGTGGCTCTGCTGCTTTTCAACACATTGTTATGGTCATCAAGGTATTCAGGTCAGCGAATCAGGGGGTGGAATACTCCTCTATGCTTTCAAACTTCACCTTATAGCATGTAGAAATAATAAGTGTTTTGCTAAGTATTTGGAAGCATCTAAACCAAGGGTATTCAATTAAAATGAAAAGAGGTGCAGTCACACAAATTTCCTCCCCGGCGATGGTCCGAACCATCGTTATGTTTAACTTGCACTATGATTAAGGAGCCTATACTTTAACTACTGTATAACTATCTTATCAAATTTTAAAAAAAGTAAATTTCAACAACTTTTCAACAATATTGTCCATTCTTGTTATTAAAACCTTCTTCATACAAACACATTGAACAAGAGGAAAACTAAATAAAAACCCAAACATACATTAAAGTCTTTATGCATGCTCAATAACCCAGGTAAGAAAATCACTGAGGCTGGACCCGAATATCCCACTATTCGGATATCCTTTTGTTGGGTAGGTATTCGGTTTCAATTTTGGGTTTCGGATTTTGGATTTTTTTATTTTTGCTAAATATAGGCTATCTATAAAGGCAAACTGCAAAATATATTTGTCAGCCCATTCTTGTACTATATTTATACTTTTTAATTGCACTGTTAAAATGTGGAAATATATAGTCTCAGCTGCGACACCAGACGTCCCTCTCACTCACAGCAGTGACGTCACGCTTAAGTTAACCTTGGCCATTAAAGGGAAGACAAAATGCCGAAGACCTCAGCTGTGTGTCGAACACTTTAAATTGAGCAATGACAAGGTAGTGTTGCCAAATATGCAATTTGAAACTAGCCTACCACAGTGGCACAACAAGCAGGATAAATCACCTGAATACTGTAAGTAGTTGGCTATTCTTGTACAGTGTAAAAAACAGACAATTCTAGCTAGCAAACTTAATTTAGCACATGTCTGTTTTCCAGTCGCCATTATCAAGCTGCTTTTATCCGCCGTTTAAACAGTAACGTTACACATGACAGAAACGTGCACTTACTTTATTTGGAAACTAGTTGCAACTGATCCGAAGAGTTAAAATAAAACATAAAGAGTAATGTGGGAACATCTGGAGCCAAGGCAATTATTGGCATAAAAAAGCCTAATAATAATCAGGAATCGGGAACATTTATTTGTAACACACACAGATATATATATATATATATATATATATATATATATATAAATGTATTAATAATTTGTCCGTAGGTGCATCCCCACCCATTGCAGCCATCAACATTGTCAACCACACCTAAAGCTACACAACAGACCCTACAGTTCCAAAAACCAATAACGGAGAAAAGAAAAGAGACATAATGGATGCCATAGTAGAGTTCGTTGCTATGGATATGAGACCCATTAATATAGTCAAAGGCGATGGCTTCAGAAAAGTAATGACGAAGATGGAGCCTGACTACACCGTACCCAAACGCTCCAGTATTTTACATGCCCTGTCTCTGAAGTACGGCAATGTGCGAGACCAAATTTTAACTCTCGTTGAAAACTCTACCGCCTTAAGTTTCACAACGGACATTTGGACCTTGGTGAGTATGGAGGCATACATGGCTGTCACCTGTCACTTTGTAACTCAGGAGTGAGAACTCTGTGCTTTTGTTTTGGAAACCAAAGCAATAGAGGTGAGCCGTATGGGAAGCAACATTGCATGCACAACAACTTGGAGAAGTGGCGGATGCTTATGTCGGTGAGTAGCTTTTTATTTATTTTTATTTGAATGCTCGGAAAGAAATTGTTCTTTTATCAAAATGTGTGCTGTGCTGCTGTTATTATAACGCCACTAACTGCACTACCTACCTTGCTCTATTTATTACAGTTCATTTTATTCTATATATGGCCATTAATTTATTTTCATTTAAAATGTTCGTATATTGAAATGTGCTGCTGTTATTATAAATCTTATAAATATAAATCTCAAATCTTAAATTTGTTGGCGCTAGTATGCTGTCTCTGTGCTTTTGTTTCACAGCGCTTTCTCTGGCGTTGTCTCAGATTGGGAGCCTATTATAATGAGCATTTATGTAGATCTATTACTTATCCATGATAAGAAAAAAATTGTCACAAGCTGTTATGCCACAAAGGGCATAGATAGGACCTCGTTCAACCAAATCCCTCAGAATTACAATCATGCATAAAACACACCAAACCTTTTGGAAAATGTTTTCTATTAACAAATAAGAATACAAACGACAATACTGTAGAATAATCCTTAACAATTAATGTCTTCAATTAAGCTGAAAAACACATGTTGCACCACTATGCCATCCATCTCAGCCAACAATGGAAAAATGTCTGGCTGACTCCTTCGTGAGTCATGATTTCTGCGTTTGTGTTTTTCTCAAATGATCTGGTGCTTTGTCTCGTAGTGGCACTTCACATTGGCGCTTTTCACAAGTGCCTCTATCTCAGAACACATGAGGCAGACTGGTTTGGCACTTGCTGCTGGAAGGATGAAGATGTATTGCTCTGGTGGCATGGTGGCGCAGTGGTTAGTGTGGTCGCCTCACAGTAAGAAGGTCCTGGGTTCAAGCCCCGGGGTAGTCCAACCTTGGTGGATCATCCCGGGCCGTCCTCTGTGTGGAGTTTGCATGTTCTCCCCGTGTCTGCATGGCTGTCCTCCAGGGGCTCCGGTTTCCTCCCACAGTCCAAAGACATGCAAGCCAGGTGAATCGGCGGTACTAAATTGTCCCCAGGAATGAATGTGTGTGTGTGTGTGTGTGTGTGTGTGTGTGTGTGTGTGTGTGTGTGTGTGTGTGTGTGTGTGTGTGTGTGTGTCGGCCCTGTGATGGTCTGGTGGCCTGTCCAGGGTGTGTTCCCGCCTGCCGCCCAATGACTGCTGGAATAGGCTGCAGCATACCCACGACCTTGAGAGCAGGGTAAGCGGTTAAGACAATGGATGGATGGATGGATGCTCTGTCCATTCATTCTTGAACAATTTTCTGTGTTTACTTCTCTCATTTTTGATTTCGCCATTCTGTCCTCATCCTCTCACTCCTGCGTTCAGTTTTCTCGCTTCCCTCTTTCTATCACTGAGTGGCAGAGAAATCACTGTGATCGGCTGAGGCGCGTGAACCAAGTGATTTGAATAACCACATGTGATTGGTCTGGGGCCTCCCAGCTCCACTTAACCAATACTGTAAAAGCTGTATAAGTTGATAAGTTGCGTGTGTGTGTGTGTGTGTGTGTGTATATATATATATATATATATATATATATATATATATACGTGTATATATATATGTGTGTGTGTGTGTGTGTGTGTGTGTATATATATATATATACATACATACATACACACACACACACACACACACACACACACACACACATACATCAACACAGATACAGGAAAAAAGATTTTAATGCATAGCAGTACAAGCCTGTTTCGTGTGTCTCGCACTGCTAATGCAGCTGATGAGTGCGCGACACACGAAACAAGCTTGTACTGCTATGTATTAAAAGTTTTTTTCCTGCATCTGTATTGATATTCCGCTCCTAATTAGTTGAGCACTTCTATCAACACCAAAGACGGTTTCCGGAAAAAAACACTATATATATATATATATATATATATATATATATATATATATATATATATATATATATATATATATATATATATATATACACACACACATACATACACACACACACACACACACACACACACACATACATATAATACACAAACATACACATACATATATATCTATACACACACACACACACACACACACACACACACACACACACACACACACATATAATATATATAGCTTTTTGTGTTTATTTAGCGTTTCCCATTGGTTGTAATATTTCAAATGTTTTCCATCCTCTCATTGGTTGCTGTACATTGCCCCACGTCACGCCCCTAATTTCAATGTAATATTTATTGACCTTTGTTGTTTTTCTTTGTTGTTTAATCAGGCAGCTGATGAGTGCGTGGCGCACGAAACGAGCTTGTACTGAAGTGCATTAAAGTTTTTTTTTCCTACATTGATCTTTATATATTTAAATTTCTCAGTACTTTATTAGAAAGGGGTCGCCGTCCAGACACAGCCATTGTTCAGACTGGACCCGGACCGCAGTCCACTAATTAGTAAACCCTGATCTAAACTGAAGTTGTATCATCATCAACTGAAGTTTCTCTCCTTGTATTCACAAAGAACTCTAACGTCGTCACTATAAAAGGTTATAGGAAAATACTGATTCTGTACCTGATAAACTACTTGGTGTGAGATACTTAAAGTACAGTGAAGCCCTCATCACCACATCCTGACCAAATTATGACTCCTCAATGATTCATCAATGTCCATGACTCAGTTTTTCTCAACCCTTATGTGGGCAGGCTAACGTGGGCTCCAGGGTACTGTGACTTTGTTGAAGTGGAATGACAGATAAGGGTTTGAAGACATTTCCTTAAAGAAGGCCTTTATCATTTTGTTCAAGGCTTGCCAGTGACTTCAGTTTGCTAGCGTGTGGCTTAAGCTTCATCAGTTCAGATTATTTTCTTTCAAGAGCTCAAGAACTTAGGCCTTTGTAACATATTGTACTCATACTAATCATGGAAGTAGTGGATAATTATATTTAAGCCATACACTAGGAGGATTTAGGTACTCTTACCAACATTCTCTTTTTCATTTCTCTTCAAAGCCAAACTACATAGCCCAAAGTGGCAATGTAGTTTAACCAAATGGTCTAGGCCAGGGGTGGCTAACCATGTGCCATGGAGCGCCATGTGTATGCAGGTTTTCATTCCAGCCGGGCTCCACACCAGGTGATTTCACTGATTAGCAACCCTTCAAGCAAAGAGGAAGAATGTATCAGTGAAATCACCTGGTGTGGCGTCGGGTTGGAATGAAAACCTGCATACACATGGCTCTCCATGGCACATGGTTATATTTTGTTCTTATTTCTTATTTATCTTCTATTTCTGTTTGTTTCTGTTTCTATTTTCTTATCTTGTATCTTGATAGTTTTTAGTTATTAGAGCATGAGTGTCTGTAATAGAACTCAAATTCCCCTCGGGGATAAATAAAGTATTCTGATTACGATGGTTAGCCACTGCTGGTCTAGACATTTCAAACGCATCTACATCCTAACAGTAAAAAAAGAACACATTGTTTTGAAAGAATCTGAGCAAAAGAAGTTGATTATACAGTGAAGAGGAAGAGCAAAGAACAACAATGTTTAAGTGCAAAACGTTGAGATTGGAAGGGGCTGGGCTGTAACTTCTCTACTGATGGTTGTGATTACTCACGTGATGTCATTTCGCTGGTAGCATCCCTGCAGCAAACAGGCGATGAGGTCACCTAAGAAGTCAAAGTCCTGCTCTGACAGGGCTTTCTCCAACTCCTGTGTTCACACACACACACACACACACACACACACACAAGGGCAAAAGGTCAGACAGTTAATAGGCCAACTATGGGTCAGATTTGAAAAGCTGTGTATTAACATTTTTATTGAACTTTGTCACATCTTAAAACACAGTTCAGTCTCGGGATGTTATATTGCGGTGACTGGCAGTAAAAAAGCTAGAATGAATGGAATTATTTCAAAAGTCAAGTCCATGTTATTTGTATAGCCCACAATCACAAATTACAAATTTGCCTCAGTGGGCTTTATAGCAACATAACATCCTGTCCGAAAAATGACCCTCACATCGAATAAGGAACAACTCCCTAAAAAAAAAACATTTAACAGGGGAAAAAAACTCAGGGAGAGCAACAGAGGAGGGATCTCTCTCCCAAGAGAAAAGTAAGGCTTGCACTTTCGAAACTTGGCTTTTCTATCAAAACAGATGATGTTAAGATAATGGGTCATTTCATTATCTCCATACTAGGTAAGTTTGGGGAAAAAAAGATGATATAAAAATCGCTAAACCGGTCAAGAAAAGCATTTAAGACTTGTATAGCAGTAAGCTCAGACAGATGTACAAAGGCAACAAGCGGGCTTAAAAGACCTCGAATCTGGTGTCAGTGTGAGGTAGGCTAGTGAAGGTGGCCAGCAGGAGAGGTGAAAGGAATTTATAGGTCCTCTGATGAGAGTTCCTTATTTTGCCAGTGGCTGTTTGGTTGGAGACGAGGTTCAAGTTTAGTCCTGACCCTTCTCCTGCCTGGCATTGTGAGCTGTCCATTGAGGTTTTATGAAGCGGCAGTAACTGGTAGAGCAAACTCAAAGCACCAAGGATAGACGGCAGGCAGCAGGAGCCTAGAGCCGCACCACAGTCATGCCCCCTCCTCTACCCTAGGCCACAGACAAACCCCACTACAACACCCCACGTCACTTCCCAGCATGCACTACTCTCCCCAAAGATACTCAAAGGCCCAGGGGTATAGGGGGAGGGGAGAGAGAGATGGAGGTGAGAGGGAACAGGAGACTGAGAGGGCAGAAATGCAAATGCAGAGTGCTCCATCAGCCAAGTGTCCATTTCACTTAAAGCCCTTTACCCAGGATGCAAAGTAGCCCTTCAGGCTGAGGACTAACCATTCCCCCTTCAGAGAAAGAACTGGCCCCCTCAGTCCAACAACAGGACCCACTTGTCTCTCACTCAAACACACACACACTACCCTGTCTAGAATCCCTTCCATTCCTCACCACCTCTAGAAAAGAACAAATGGCTGACAGTCTAAAATTAACTCAAGGATGGGGGGGGGGGTGCACTCATCCCCTCAGTTGTCAGACTGCAACCTGTCTCTAGAGGAAACTCGATGAGCTCAGGGGTCACCAAAGGTCAGCATACACACCTCCCAGCTATGGACAGGGACGGAAGCCCAGAGCCAACAATTCAGCACAGTGAAAAACAGGAGGAAAGCAACAGAGGGGAGGAGGGGAGGGAGAGAGAGAAGTCGAAAAACTGGATAAGGTTTATGTTTCTGCTTAGGGTTGGAAAAAAATAGAGAGACTGCACGAAGAAAAAAAATGCTTGTGAAAGCTCACTCCTGCTCCCCAGTCAACAATAACGGAAACATGTTGGAATGAGCTAGCCTGGAGAAAGGAGATTAGGATCAGCAAAGTCCAATCACTCAAAGAAAGCACAGTTCATTAAGTTCCTGAGCACATTTTAATGACCAATTTAAAAGGCAATTGATCAATCTGCTCACAGCAGAAAGCGAGAGGTTCTAATAGATCTTAAGAATAATTCAATAGGAACAAGCTTAGGGAAGGGGGGCTCATTTCAGCAATCGGACACCAATAAGTGCCAGGGCCTGTGGATGGTTGTGTGCATGTTTGAGTGGGTGGGGGATCCGAGTCCAGGTTTAGTGTTTGTTCAAGATAATGCCTATGTAAGGGTATGCTCACAATATGCAGGTTTTCATGGTGAAGAGCCCTGCCTTACCCTTGAGAACAGGTCAGTAGAGGGCAGAAGGATTGTATGTGTGTGTGTGCACACGAGAGAGAGAGAGAGAGAGAGAGAGAGAGAGAGAGAGAGAGAGAGAGAGAGAGAGAGAGAGAGAGAGAGAGAGAGAGAGAGAGAGAGAGAGAGAGAGCGCGCTCCTGCGTCACGCTGCCTTCCACTTCCTGGTCCCTCATCAGACAGCCTCTGGGCCAGAGAGAACCCATCCATCAGAGACAAACTGCACTTTGATCACACTTTGAAAATCTGGGGGCCAAGGCCGGGGGAAGAGCAGAGAGCCAAGCACAGTAGAGAGGAGCCCATGGATTAACACCACCCTGCTCCACCTTTGAAGTACCACTCGGCAGCTCAGATGGCAAGGGAAGGGGAATTAATGTGGGGTGTGTGCCCTTTCTTCAGCCATCCATCCATCCAATCCCTCAGTGGCCCGGCACTACAAACACTGCGCTTGATTAAGGGCAGTGATAGACAGTTCACTGCAGCTGAACATGTCCCACAACCACTTCTCTTTATATGCTGCTTTCACAAGTAGATTCTGTAATACTGCTGTATTAACTTTTCTGGGAAAGCCAGCATTCACACCGTCATCTGTTTAAGCAACGTTTCCACACTAAGAGCATTCAAACATGTTAGAACAGTTCCATATAAGCAAGTCAGAGAGGACAGTTTATCACAACACTCGACGAACGTCTTGTGATTGGCTCCCTTAATCAGGTCTCAGTGTTTTCTTTGGTGACGGGTGCTTTTTCAGTATATGTTATGGCTTTATTCTCACTTGCACCAATATGGAACACTTTCAAGAATGTTATGTAGGTCTCCAAGGGGGAGGACGCTGAAGGATAATTTTTTACATTATATCATCTCCCACTTTGAGTTCACACATAACCCGTAAAAAGAGCATTTACAGAATAAGCTGCATGTGTGAAAGGGGCTATAGACATATAGTGAGTTTTATTTGTATCGCCTTTAATAACACTTTAGTCCCAGAGGGATTTACAATCACAGTTACACTAAGTACAATGTACAAACTCCTTATTTTCAGACTCTCAACTCGGATAGGGAAAAACTCCACAGAAAAAAAATCTTGTAATAGATACACAAACCACAATATATAAAAAGAAAATACAGCAAGGACACAACCCACACCCTTGGAAAACATGGTCTATAACCCACAAAGGCACACTGGTATTCACCTTCAGTCCCTCATATACATCCACGTGACTCAACAGGATTCAGTTTCTGTAGTTCTTGCACTGCCTCACATTAATGATCAATGGGACCCACAAGGCCTTAGATAAGAGCTGGATAAGTGATGGGCCATAAAGAACACAAATTATAGAATGAAGCTGTCAGATTTATTACCTAGGTACTAAAGAGAACAAAGCAGGCTATTTCGCACTCACTCGGAGGGACAAAGACTGGAGGGGTGAGTCAAGGCTTATGTCGGCACCTCAGCCCCTCTCCGGGCCAGCCTTGCATCCAACAACTCAACCTAAAAGGCATTTACCGCTTCTCTCACCTCAATTTCCCTGCTGATCCTGGCTGTCTTTCAGCCAAACACACACACACACACACACACACACACACACACACACACACACACACACACACACACACACACACACACACACACACACACACACACACTCTAACTCCTTTGGCCCTCTCCTTGCATTCACTCCATTCTCACCCGCGGCCAGAAGCTGTGTTGCAGTATGCAGTAGATAGGGTGGGCCAACTGTGTGCAGGGGAGCATGTTTGAGCTGATGCCTCAGGTGTCACTGTGGCTTCGCACCTGGAGGTTAAAAACTGATCGCTGGCATTCTGACTCACATGACTGGAACCCTAATCTGGGACATGAGCGCACTTCACACACAAACGTATACAAATATTATTCTATCACACAGATCATGACAGTCAGGGCAGCAAACGAGTATAGAAATAAACATTGTGAAGCCAGAGGATCTCAGCTTCAAGAAAAAGCATGTGCTTAACAAATATTGGCTGATTCAACAAAGAAGAACTGTCAGCAGCATGTGTAAAAAAAACAAAAAAACAGATATAAGGATCAAGGACTGAGGCCAGAGTATGACAGCATTTCATACACCCGCATACTGACAGGTAGAGTAACACCCCCTTTCATACCAAACTAAAATCGTGGGACTTTACTGGGCTCAGTCCCGGGTATGGCACAGTCATCTACCTGGGGATTGGCATATTTTCCTGGAATCATTTGTACTGTCAATATATTATGTTTGATATGTCACATTAAACATGGAAAAAAGAAAAGCTCTTTTTTTGCATATGTGTGTGTAGTGGCTATCTAAAAACAGAGGAATAGGGCATCCGGGTAGCTTGGCGGTCTATTCTGTTGCCTACTAACATGGCGATCACCGGTTTGAATCCCTGTGTTACCTCCGGCTTGGTCAGGCATCCATACAGACACAATTGGCCATGTCTACGAATGGGAAGCCAGATGTGGGTATGTGTCCTGGTCGCTGCACTAGCGCCTTCTCTGGTTGACTGGGGCACCTGTTCAAGGGGAGGGGGAACTGGGGGGAATAGTGTGATCCTCCCACGTGCTACGTCCTCCTGGCAAAACTCCTCACTGTCAGGTGAAAAGAAGCGGCTGGCGACTCCACGTGTATCGGAGGAGGCATGCGGTAGTCTGCAGCCCTCCCTGGATCAGCAGAGGGGGTGGAGCAGCGACCGGGACGGCTCGGAAGAGTGAGGTAATTGGCCAGATACAATTGGGGAGTAAAGGGGGGAAATTCAAAAAAAATAATAATAATAATAAAGTAAAATAAAAAAGAGAGGACTTGCCAAGAAAAAGGCTATAATCAACTTGGTGGTGTGAGAGGGGAGCTGCCTAGAGATGAGACACCTCTGTTGAGGGTCACCAATGATGTCCTGATGAGTGCACTAAACTGGTACCACTCCATCTAAGTCATGGGTCTCAAACTCGCAGCCGCGGGACGTTATTTTGTGGCCCCCTACTTGACATCAAAGTTTAGTGTTAGTGCGGCCCGCGCTTGCCCTGGGCTTTTACTTTTCACTTATGAGCTACCATAGCGCAGGCTCATGACAGCTTCCGGTGTTGCGTTTGTTGTCAAGTCATGGTGTGTTCCCGTTACGTTGGAAGTTGTAAATTGGAACGACTCGGATTTCAGACTTCCAGTTGAAATGTCCAACTCGGAGCTCAGAAAGTCCGACTTCCGAGCACAACTTGAACGCACCATAATGGGCAGCGCGAATTAGCAACGGTTGAAACTTGGTTGAAACTTGATTCCGGAGCGACACCAAGTGGAAGGAAAATATATCCTGTCAGCAAGCCCCAGTTATGTCTTTCTCAAAACCTGCCGTGAAGAGAAAAGTTGGTGACGAGCACAGACAATTTCAGGAAAAGTGGGAGACGGCATATTTTTTTGTTGAGCACAGAGGCAGCCCGACGTGTCTTACATGCACCGAGAAAGTTACGGTGCACAAGGAATACAACATCAGACGTCATTACTCGACTAGACATGTTGATGAGTATACAAAATACCAGGGAGATGAGAGAGAGAAACGGGTCGCCAATCTTAAAACATGTTTACTGAAGCGACAAGATTTCTTCAAGAAAGCTAGCAAAGATAATGATGCAGCAGTCGAAGCTAGCTACATGGTGAGTGAGCTGATTGCCAAGTCGTGAAAGCCATTCAAAGAAGGGGAGTTTGTTAAAAAGTGCATGTTACAGGCTGCAAGTATAGTCTGTCCGGAAAAGAAGGGTCAGTTTAGCAACATCAGCCTTTTAGCCAACACAGTGGCAGAGCGCATTTCTGACCTGTCAGGTAACAGATATGATCAACTGTGTGAGAAAGCCAAACGTTTCTGTGCATACTCAGTCGCTCTTGATGAGAGCACAGACATCATTGACACTGTGTAGCTCGCAATCTATGTCCATGGTGTTGATGACAGTTTTGAAGTGATGGAGGAGTTGCTCACAGTGATTCCAATGCATGGCCAGACCACCTCTCAGGAGATATTCCGCCAGCTGTGTGATGCCATTGTGGATGCGGGTTTGCCATGGAAGAGGTTTGCTGGAATAACAACCGACGGAGCACCATCAGTGACAGGGAGGAGAAATGGAGTGGTGGCACTTGTTCAAAAAAAACTGGAAGAGGAGGGTGTGGAGGAGGCCATTGCTCTGCACTGCATTATCCATCAGCAGGCCCTTTGCAGCAAATGCCTGAAGTTTGACAATGTGATGTCTGTCGTTGTGAAATGCATCAACTATATCAGATCCAGGGGTTTAAAGCACCGGGAGTTCCGCGCCTTTTTGGAGGAAATAGAGTCAGCATATGAGGATGTGCTCTACTTCACTGAGGTACGTTGGCTCAGCAGGGGAAACGTCTTGAAGAGGTTTTTTGAGTTGAGAGCAGAAGTGAAAGCCTTCATGGAGAAGGCTGGGATGGCTGTTCCTGTGCTAAGTGATCCCAAATGGCTCATGGACTTAGCTTTCCTTATTGACATCACACATGAGCTGAATGTACTGAACAAGAAATTACAAAACCAGGGGCAGCTTGTCAGTGCTGCCTATGACAACGTGAGATCATTCTCCACAAAACTTGTGTTATGGAAAGCCCAGCTCTCTCAGACAAACCTCTGCCATTTCCCAGCATGCAAGGCACTCATGGATGCAGGCACACCATTCAGTGGTGAGAAGTATGCTGATGCCATTGTGAAGCTACAGGAGCAATTTGATCACAGGTTTGCAGAGTTCAAGACACACAGAGCCACTTTTCAAATTTTTGCTGACCCCTTCTCCTTTGATGTGCAAGATGCCCCTCCTGTGCTTCAAATGGAGCTCATTGACCTGCACTGCAGGTCAATGAGCTTATTTGATAGCTTGTTTGTTTTTGTTGTTTTGTTTGTTTGTTTTTTAGCTTATTAGCTTATTAGTATTCCATCTTGTCATAACAGAACCTGGTGTCCCCTTTTTGTCTCACACTGTTCGTTTTTGTTCCTGCACTTGTACTGTTACCTGTCTTGTTTTGATCACCTGTATATATAAATAAAAAATTTAAAAAAAAAAGATTGATAACATTGGATCGGTTGTACTTTTTTTTTTTTTGGAATACTTGCGGCCCAGCCTCACCCAAACTCTACCTCCAGCAGCCCCCAGGTAAGTTGAGTTTGAGACCCCTGATCTAAATTAAGCTTTCATGACCATCAATCATGATTCTTTATGACAGATTGAGGCCTTACTGGGTGTGGATCTCAGCACCCACTCTAGATTGGTTTTCATGTTATCTGTCAAATTTTCTTTTGTGTATATTGATGATAGAGCTGTCACAATCATTTTTCTTTGCCATCAATCCAATCAGATTCATTTAATAGAACATATGTTAATACTGATTCTTGATCCAATATTTTTATTTTCCTGAATAATACAGCTGTATAGTGTAGATTTCAATGACATTACAGTTAGTAAAACCAATCTAAGATATTTTTTGACAATTTAGTAGCTCTGCATAAAGAAGAAAAATGGCATTACAGTTGTCCGTTAATGATTCTCATTTATTTTTTTAAATAAAATAAAGTATATTTGTGGAAAAAATACATCAGCTCTAATAATAAAAAAAAAACACTGATCAAAAAGAAAGGACACTCCCAAGAGTAATATGTGAGCTCACTGTACTCCTCCAAATGATTACTTTTGAAGTGCCTTATCATATTTAGCAGCGGTGGAAGCATCTCTGTTACTTCCACCTTACCAAACACTGACATTGCAACAAGCAGCTGTCGGGCTGCTTTCATTTTCCAATTGAGAGAAGTTCCACAATGCACACTTCAGTTGCTCATTGTTGTTCACTTCGCTTTTTAAGACATGTTCACTGGTGCTACAAGTTGTGAATAATATCAGGCCTTGTCCACACATAAGACAGGTATTTTTGAAAATATAGCTTTTTCTATGCATTTTGGCCTTTCGTCCACATGCAAACTGCACTTTAGGTCACTGAAAACGGACCTTTTGGAAAACTTCTGGGGTGACGATTTTCAGAAACGCCATATTCAGTGTTGAAGTGTAGACAGGGAAAATGGAGTTTTTGTCTTGTTGGCTTTTTTCAGGCTTCTGATTAGCCAACATGGCTTTAGGGTTAGGGTTATATCGGCACCTGTTGGTTTGGCATGCTCTTGACAGCACATTCATTGTGTTGAGTAGCATGTGTTTTTGCGTTTTCCTTTGGACGGAGATTTTTTTTTTTAAAGTGCTTGTGTGGATGAGGTTTTTTTTTTTTTTTTTAGAACTAAGAAGGAAACCCTCCGTTTTCAAAAGTACCCGTGTAGGTGTGAACTATGCATCAGTTTACCCAGACAGAGCACAATGGGACATTTACAACAGCTAAATGACAGCTGGCATGGCCGTAGCACAAGGAGGTAAAAAGGATTGGAGTTTGATCAGGTGCAATATAGCCGATATGAAAAATTAAGATAAATCTTGATCTGCTCCGATACCAATATCTCAGATTAGGACATCCCTAATTGATGATTACGTCACCACTAAGTCAGTGATTAAGTGTGGTTTGCCTCAAGGTTCAATTTTAGGACCAATCTTTCAGCCAAATTACTTGTCAGCATCACATCTTTTACCATTGCTATAATGATGATACCAAGTGATATCTTTCAGTGAAGCCGGATGACTAGGTCAGCAGCAATTCAGTACTGCCTTTATGTTTTCTTTCTCCCATTTTCATCCCAACTGAAATGTCCACCATTACACAACACCTAATTTTCACCTGCCAAACAGCAGGTTTCTAGGGAGAAACCTCGGTGTGGAGGCCAACACTATTCAGGAATCAGGAACACTTTATTTGTCATTTCATTTGAAATGAAATGAAATGCCGTTTCCCCCAGCCCACAGCAGTGCAACACAAAGACACATCCAAAAACCACAAGAACTACAAGAACACACATGTCCAAAATAACACATATATCCAAACTAAACAATAAATCACTGTCCAAGGGAATGAATGCAGCCATGATGACTGTCAGAAACGCCAGTCTGCACAGGCAAGCGGTTAGCCTAGCCCACCGCTTCCACGTCCTGTCAGACCGCCCTCGGTGTTTCCTCCTCGGGCGCGGCTGCAGGTAGGGGCCATGGTCCCTGGGCCCAGCAGACGAAGCAGACCAAACTCTCCCAGCCGATCCAACGCAAGCATTCCCAGCCAGACACCCTCGCCACACCTCCCTGCACTCCACACGGTGACATCGAAAACACCACAGTCAATGCCAGATGAGGCTGCTGCCAGACTGCCCTCAGTGTTATCAGAAACTATGGTGTTATCAGAACTGCCGGTCTTCATGGGCTAGCAGTTAGCTTAGCCTGCCCTGCTTCCGCGTCCTTTCAGACTGTCCTCGGTGGTATTCCCTCTGATCTCACCACAGCTGTACAGGTGCCCCACTACCAGTAGGAGTCACAAGTTGCAATTGCAGAAAACATTACCACTGCCAGCTTGCCACCCAGAAGCACTGCTAATTGCATTCCCTGAAAATCCCGACCAAGCCAGAGACAATACCGGGATTCAAACTGTGAATTTCAGTGTTAGAACGCTAACATATTAGTCCACAGTACCACATGAGCACCCCAGGACTGCATTTTCTGATGTAAACATGTGTATGTGAAAAACTTCACTCAGAAAAACTGAAAATCTTGCTTTTGGCCCCCAGCAAATGTCCAGCCCTTTTCTGGTCCTCTTTTGGCCCGTTAAATCTCAGTTAAAAAAAGTTTTCTCCACGGGAGCACCTCGGTGGCTCACCTAGTAGAACGTGAACCACATAAAACTTTACATCATCCTCAAACTGTCCCGAACCTTGCTGCTAGGCTTTTAATAAAAACCAAGAGGCTGGACAACACCACCCTATTTTAGTTACCCTTCATTGTGGCATGACAGTCATTCGTGCCTTCACTGACTACTGGGCTTGGGCAACTGGACAAATATATCGGCAATTGATGATTGGGGAATTCAATTAGTGGTTGGTTTTTCTGGGCGATTTTTGTACTTTTATTTTGCTGATTTAATGGTCTGCCTCCTCAAGAATTCAACTCAGGAAATAATTAACCTGTAACGTGCAATTAAAAGTGTGCTACACTAGGAAATGGCCGAAAGTAGTAGAAGTAGAGACTAGGAAAAGGCAGTTGGAGTTGGGCCATATTCATGTTCTTGTTGCGCCGATTTCCGACGAGTCTTTCACAAAACAGGACAGTGACTGCAGTGACAAACTGTTTTTAGTGGTTGCTATCTGATTGACTAGTGCAGAAAAGCAGTGTCCATTCATAAATCATATTCACAGAACTAGACTAAAAACTGTCTTTACGCATGCTCAATAACCCGCGTTACGTAAGAAAATCAAATGAGGTTGAATCAGTTCATCTGGATGCAACGTTTATTGACAGATACATTTCATCACTCATCTAATTGACATTTTCTGTCTAAACTGACTGCAGGTATCCCCACCCTTATAAACAATACAGTTGCATAACGACCGAAACCAACGACCATATGCAAATATGGGCGTGACCATTACCTACAGTTTCAATGGCCATGTGTACTATTCAAACTGGTGTTTGTCAAAACCTGGAAGATGCCAAACAGTGCACCAGCCGATCACACAGAGGAGAAGGACAACAGCTGCCTAAGTGTAAACCAGTGGTGATTCTGTATGTAGCGGGAATATCGGAAAAGTTGAGACGCGTATTTTCCAAACACTGTGTCTCAGTTGCTTTCAAACCCCAAAACATGCTGCACCAGAAGTTGGTCCGCCCCAAAGATCAGGTCCCCCGGCACAAACAGAGCAATATATTGTACGCTGTTAAGTGCCAGGAGGATTGCCATGACTTGTACATTGGGGAAACTAAACAGACGCTGGCCAAAAAAATGGCACAACACAGGAGAGATAACGCGTCAGGTCAGGACTCTGCAGTCTACACCCCATCTACAGGCCAGTAGCCACTCTTTCAAGGATGAGGATGAGCACATCCTTGATAGAGAGGAATGCTGGTTTGAACGGAGAGTTCAAGAGACCATCTATGTTGAGAGGGGATGACCATCCATTGCACAATGCTGTGACTGCAAACATTTCCAAATCCTGTGTGAATAGTACACATGGCCATTGTAACTGTAGTTAATGATCACGCCCATATTTGCATATGAAACTGGTCGTTGGTTTCGGTCATTATGCAACTGTATTGTTTTTAAGGGATACCTGCGGTAAGTTTAGACTGAAGCTGTCACTTAGATGAGTGATGAAACGTAGCATCTGTCAATAAACGTATCAAGATGAACTGATTCAACCTTCTTTGATAGGCTAAAAACTGTACGTGCAGTTAGCATCTTTTGCCGGCACTACTCATTTGCAAAGATGGCAAATTAGGTCCTTCGGCTTGCCGGTTGGATCCGGTTTAAAACCAAAAAGATCACAAATAGGGGATTTAAAAAAAATTCGCAACGAGCTCTTCTATGATTGCATTCGCTGAAAATGGCTAGCGCACGCGAGGGCGGGGGGCAGGTGAATATATTGGCAATCACCAACTGTTGGGCTGACGGTGGCCAGCAGGAACATTTTGACATATTGCTCAACCATACTGACTACCCATACATTTTAGAATCGATTTTAAGATTTTACTTCATGGTCTTCTCATTTTGATTTTTTCCATTGTTTTCCTCCCTAATAATTTGTCTGTGAAGCCCATTGTACTTGAAAAGTACCACGTAAATCATTTTATTACTATTATAATGAAAAATCCCAAGAGCTGAAACTCAAGAAAAAAACAGGACACTGGCATGAACAAAGCTTGTGGGACACTTTTGAGGTTTTTAATGCTTTGACCTCAAAACACATCTGAGGGGTCACAAGGAAGACCAGTGTGTTCTCTTCTCATGTCTTTTGACAAGGAATCAAGAAAAGAGGAACTGAGACAAAGACATCAAGGCAAATCTGATCCTTTAACAAACTCATTAATACACCCAACAGATCTCAGGGCACAACAGACTGTGTGCATTTAAAGATAAAAAATGAAATGCACCCCATGTTTTCTCAGTGAGTGTCCCCTGCAGGTATTCTAATCCATATCGGTGAGCTAGAAAAACAGTGAGTGTGTGTGTGTGTGTGCGTAACAACCACAGGACTATAAGAGATGGAGTATGGGTTGTGATAAGCAGTACGGCAGGGTTTGTATCAGCGGCTCCACAGCTGTGGCAGAACCAGAGAGCCCGGTGGTATCAGGGCTTGGCCTCTCTGCAGAACCTCACAGCAGACGCTTTTACATGCAACCGCCGTTAACAGCTCCTCCGGGGGTTTATCTAAACCAGCAGTTGGAGGACGTGTGGAAGGAAGGCTTGGGGGTGGGGGCTTTCTGTGCATCAAGTCAAGGCTTTTCTCTTCCTTTATTTTTTTCATTTTCTTCCTCCCCCACTCTCAGCTCACACATGACTCCTCCAGGAGCCATCAACTGACAGCACCCCCCCCCACACTCCTTCACATAACCACCTCCTGCCACATGACATACACACAGAACCGCAACACCACAGGAAGACACCCTCGCATCCTCAGGATGTACCATTCATCTGATTATGGGAAAGAACCATCGACACTTTTGACTTTATGCCAGCTAGACCTGAAGTGCCAAAACAAGGATTTGTTGGCCAATGGAGGTGTGCTGGGGCTATTTAACCAACTAGTCAACCCTTGTTTATAACATGCCCATTAGAGCCAGGGTGAAAAGATCTGCCATCCACACCCCCATTTCCTTACATAGCACTTTGATGCATTTGAACAGTTATGGTCTCCACGCTAAGTGGCGGTAATGCAATGGTCACCATTTGTTGCTGAATCGTTTGAACAGGAAGCGCAACAAAAGATCTCCTAAAATGAGCTGCTCTAACATGCAAAGCAGTGAGGGGAAAAATACCAGTGGCCCACATTTTAGAACAGCCTCCACTGACTCAACTGTAAGTGGAGTTTTAACTTTCAGCTAAGTTTTATTGTACTCTCAATGTCAGGGCTAGGTGGGACAGGTGGCTAGGCTCTTGAAATGTGCGTGTGTGTGTGTGTTTGTGTGTGTTGGGGGTTAATATGTGAGGGATGGACACTGGACAGATCCTTCCTCAGCCAAGATTACTCCAGACAGACTGAGAGGCCCAGTGCTTCAGCCTCGCTGACTGGCTGACTATGTGGGTGAGGATCATTAAACACAGGAGACGGAAGGCCACCCAGAGCAGCCGCGCCTCTCATTCCTCCACAGCCGGTCCTGCACGGGTGGAAAGAGGTAAACACACCATCAACTTCCACATTGAAACTGGAGTTTCCTGCTTCAGCTGACAACCTGGTGGTCTCTTATTTCCCACATTCTAGGCAAGCGGACACACATAGATCATTAACAGTTAAGTCTGCTGGCCCTGAGGAGTGAAAAACAGTCCCTGACCAATGCACTGAGATGGAAAAGGGAGGGAGCCTTGAGATGAGCAGAGAAACATGAGGCAGATGGCATGCAGGAGGACGACAAAATACAAATACAAAGCACAAGAGTAATATGTAGCATGGATTATATGGCAGATATGCATATAAGACATTCTAATTAGACAAAGTGTTGAACACAAAATTGCATGCCTCACTTTACAAAATGTAAACAAAAATCTGAGACACTCCCCACCGCAGAGGACTTCTTTGGCATTGTATTACCTGCTTTTCAACCATCTCTTATTGAAAAAAAAAAAGCAGGTAGTGCAGAAGAGTCATTGACTGCCTAAGGCATTAGCCGTGCTAGTGCAGATCCCTGCAGAAGTTACCATGAGAGGCTTGACAATACCACTAAACATCTTAAATATGACAAAGATGACTTTAGCTTTCACTAATCGACAAATTTGCTCCCCAATGCAAATAAACAGAATTCTTGTTTCTGTTATCTGCCTTTCCCCAAAGAGGTGGCAGGTTTATTTCATTGTTTGATTGATATGCATAAAATAGCATATGTATAATTTATTAAATTGCATTATTTGAGTCAACATAACCATTATCAACATGTAGGATTTAAAAATCAAACAACTGAAAATTGTAGAACTAATCCTTTGCATTAGTATAATTTTTCATAATTTACCAGATGTGTAAACTGTTTGGGTTCACTGGCTAATGGGTTTGTGCTGAGTGTGCAAGCTGAGTTCGAAATGCCAAAATATTAAAATGTGTATGCCCTTATTTAATCAATTGACTGGCTTGATTAGCTTATTGAAATAAATTTGAAATTAATAAACTGAGAAATCAACTTATTAATATTTTAGTTAATAAAAAGTCTAACAAGTTTCCAGTGACTCTGAAATGGGAGGTTAAATGTAAAAAAGAACTGTTTAAGCGCTTTAAGCCATTTAAAGCCAGGCCTGGACCCAGATGACCTCACTAAATACTAAATACTGGAAAGAGTTGTTGCTGCCCAACTCCATCAGCACATGTCCAACCATGAGCTCTATGAACTCCTACAATCTGGCTTCAGAGCACACCACAGTACGGAGACTGCCCTTATCAAAATCAACAATGACCTCCTCTTTACTGCTGACTCCAGCCACATCCGTATTCTCATTCTGCTGGACCTCTCTGTAGCCTTCAACACTGTTTCCCACACCTTTTTCTCCTCTTATCTGAATACCTAGGCCTCACTGGTATAGCTCTCTCCTGGTTCCAGTCATATCTCACCAACAAGAAACGGTTTGCCACCATCAGAGACTCCACTTCATGATTCCACCACAGCGGATCATTCCTTTCCATCTCTTTCTTTCCTCTGCATCTTCCTCTGTCACACCAGCCACCTGCATGTCCTCTCTCACCACATCCTTAAACCTCCTTTTCGACCTTCCTCTTTTCCTCTTCCCTGGCAGCTCCATATTAAGCATCCTTCTCCCAATATACCCAGCATCTCTTCTCCTCACATGTGCAAGCCATCTCAGTCTTGCCTCTCTTGCTTTGTCTCCAAACCGTCCAACCTGAGCTATCCCTCTAATATAATCATTCCTAATCCCGTCCTTCTTCATCATCAAATCTACTCAAACTAAATACCAATAAGATTGAGCTCATAGTTGTGGCTTCCAAGGCGCTGCTCCGGAAGGATAGAGATCCTCTCCTCGACGTGGATGGCTGCTCCATCTTCCCATCCCCAGAAGTCCGCAACCTTGGTGTCATTCTGGACTCCACCCTCTCAATCCAGTAAAATCTGTCACCAAATCTGCTTTCTTTCACCTCAAAAACATCTCTAGACTCCAGCCATTACTCTCAGACTCTGTGGCAGAGACCCTCATCCATGCCTTTATCACCTCCCGTCTAGATTATTGCAATCATGTCCTGTCTGGAGTACCTAGCAAAGCCCTAGACAGGCTTCAGTATGTGCAGAATTCAGCTGCCAGTGCTTATCTGCACTAAGCCCTGGCAAAACATCACTCCCACCCTTGTCCACCTTCACTGGCTCCCAGTCAAATCCCGCATTTCTTATAAAATCCTCCTCCTCACCTATAACTCACTCCATGCTCATACCCCCCAGTACCTATCAGACCTCCTCAACCCCTATATTCTGTCCCAGAATCTGCGGTCCACAGACACGAGCCTAATTCTCATCCCCCACACTAGCCTGTGGACTTTTGGGGATAGAGCCCCCACTGTTTTGGAACTCTATTCCAGCAGAGATCTGCAACACTGCTTCTTTGGACAATTTTAACAGACTACTGAAAACCTACCTTTTTTACTAAGGCGTATGGTCTGTAGTCTCCTTGGGTTCCTTGAAAGGCGCTATACAAAACTATGTTGTTGTCATCATTTTTTTTTTATCTCCAGGCAGCATCCATTTAAAGTCCCCTTCATGAAAACTCATTATGCCATTCTGAGTTAAATGCAACAGTCAAGTAAGATAGCAGTTTTTTTTTTGTACAAGTATATTAAGTTTTCTTGTCCATAGGGTTAGTGGTTGTGTCAGGAAGGGCATCCGACGTAAAATTTTACCAAATCATTATGCAGATTGACAAGACCACCATTGGATCTGTGCCCTCACATGGTACCGATGGAAACTATCAAATCTGCTGTGGCGACCCCTGGGAAACAGGGAACAAGCCAAAAGAAGAGGAAGAGATGGAGTTTTCTTGAGTTAAGAACATAAGTCATTCCCTTTACTGAGAAGTGTTTTTTTAGAAACATATTCCCAAATTTTGATTTTATTTCTATAATTTGCAGCTGATATACATTGTCATATTGGCATGAAAAGCCAAATAAGATATTCTAATAAGATTTTAATTTAGCAGGATATTGTTGGATTTAGACAATTGTGATTTTCACCCCTTAGTGTGTGTTAGTTAGTACTGTTTGTTCATCAATGTTGAATGAGGCACACTCAGTCACATGAAAATGCATCACTGATATTACAAGTAAGCCTCAAATATGACCAGATTGTGTTGCAGTAAGCGTGTTATATTCAATAACAGTAACAGAAATAGAACAAGCATTTTAAAACAATGTATTTAAACACTTTCAAAACCAGAATAATTTTCTGCGTGTAATACATCCACACAAAAAAGCATGTATGGAAAAAGATTTTAGTAGTTGGCAAAACAGAACTACACAACAAGCTCCAATGACAGATTTTTCTGATGTGCACGGGTTATTACTTTGTTACTCAGCTTTTTTAAATTCAATGGGCCCAATAAACTAAGAGCTAATGGGTGAGCTCTGTGCATAAAGGTGGTGAGCTCAGTGTATAACCTTTATGCACTGAGCTCAGTTCTGGCTAATATTTGAAAACAAAACAAAAATGTAAGGAATGGGCTATTTCTGTGTAGAATTTGAAAGAATTTCCTAAACAAGCTCACCTGGCCTACCTCTTCTGATAGCTGATCGATCAACTTGAAAAAGTAGATTGTAGGGGTCAACCAATATAGTTTTTCAGGGCCAATACCGATACTGATTAATAGTCAAGGAGACCAATATTTGGAACCGATATACTTTTGCGTAAAAATTAAAACCTTGGTGTCAAAACTTAGAATAACACAAACTCCAACACAAAACTTCGTTGAAATGCCTTTTTTTATTATTATTTTTTTGCATTTTCCATCTTTATTGGATAGTGATAGTACAGAGAGAGACAGAAAAGGCAAGGGAGAGAGAGGGGGTTAAATGCAGCAAAGGGTCCGGGCCAGATTCGAACCCAGGCCACGCCTTATATGGTATGTGCTCTAGCAGGTGAGCCACCAGGGCGCCCCCTGAAATTCCTTTAAACATAAGTTAAAAGAAAACTTCGTATACTTAAAACAAAAAATGCACGGCGCGCCCAGCAGCAAGAAATAACATTGTAGCCTATCAAATTTTTTTTTGCTAGTCAGCTGGCTAATTTATGGATCAACGAATGAACTTGTTGACATTCACTATCGTATTCAAGTTAGCTCAACGTTAACTTACCTTATTATGACCATGTGCTACCTATCTACCTAAAATGGAAGGAGTCTGTATATCTGTCCTAGGGTTGCCACGTCAATGAAGAGAAATAAGGGATGCCCCCCAAGCTCCCCACCTCCCACCAAAAGTCCTACCACCCCCCCCCCCCTTGATGTAATGATTTTTTTGGGAATCCAATACATCGATACACATGGTTTGAAGTGCTTTATTGCAAGACAAAATAACAAAAGCACTTAGAATGACAAATGTAACAAAAAGATTTATATTATACTTTGGTTTGACACAAACAAGACTGAAAATCATGAACACATTGTATCCATCCCAAACAAATGGAAACCATCAGAAACTGCAAGCGAATTATGGTGCTATTTTTTAATTGTACATGGCAACAACGGAGTTAGGCCTAATGGCAATGATGACGGCATGACGCTGATGTGCAATCTCACACAGCACACAGAGCTTGTCGGTCTGTAGCTCACCACAGAAATTAACCTTCTCCACTCTGCTTGTATAACCAGTTTGATTTCATGATTTTTGTGATTTGATTGGATTTTTATTTTATGTATAACCGATCTGATGTTATATTATTCTCAGCACTTTGAAAACTAGTGTATATATGAAACAACGTTTATGAAAATACAGGACAAATCGGGTCCCTTGTTGATTCAATACGGGACGCAGCATTTTATTTTCCAATACAGGAGGACTCCGTATTATAAGGGGAGGGATTTTCTCGACAACCGTTCATTCGACCGACTTAACACTCGGCTGGTGTATTGCTGAGGACCCAAGGAAATGCAGTGTCAAGTGTGAAATTGTTTGGATGAGCAGTTCTTGAGAAAGTTGCAAGCAGTAAAGTTTTCAGCAAAGCTGGTCATAATAAATTCTGCTTCTTCACTTCCTGTTGAGTCTGAGTGGAAACATGAACAGCACCACTTTGCCATTGGAAGCCACACTGTGATCGGACGGGGGATTACACCCGTATTCCTTCTGCTTCTTCACTTCCCGTGGAGTCGTCGAGCGGAAATACGAACAGCGCCACGCTACCGTTGCAACCCACATTGTGGTCGAAGCGGGTATTGAATGGGTATTGAGTGTAAAGTGTGGCTGAACAGGCACTGCACTAGTCTTCTTCTTTCGGCTTATTTCCTGCGTCTAAGGGGTCCCCACAGCAGATTTTAGTTTCCATCGGTACCCTGTGAGGGCACTGCACCAATGGCAGCTGTTGTTAACCCGGGCCTTGACCGATCCAGTATGGCGCCTCAACCGATCTGGTATGGTTTTGTCAATCCGCATATTGATCTGGTAAAATTTTACGTCGGATGCCCTTCCTGACACAACCACTAACCCTATGGATGGGGGCACAGGTAAAGCGCTGGATGCCATCCCAGTATTCATGGACTTGCGCCCATGCCTGTCACCACTGCACTAGTAACATGAAAAAACACCAACTCATATGGTACCAATACCAATGTTACCCAAAGATATAGCTATCCATCCATTCATCCAATATCCAAGCCGCTTATCCGAATTCGGGTCGTGAGATGCTGGAGCCCATCCCAGCAGTCATTGGGCAGCAGGCAGGGAGACACCCTGGACAGACCGCGAGACCATCACAGGGAGATATAGCTATTGCTACATAAATAAAATATTATCTTGTCATAGTTAACTGTATACCACTGCAACAAAGTACATTATTCAGGCATTTTCAGTGGTGTAACTGGGAAACTGGGCATGCTTGTATGCTTGTCATCATAGAAATGTATCATACAATTGTGTTTTTGCAAGTTCACCATAGAGGATTGTGAGGTTTATTGCAACTTCAGCAATATCTGCTGCCTTACATTCAAAACACAGCTCCACTCGCTCACTGGAGCTGCTCCACTCGCTCACTGGAGCTGCTCCACTCGCTCACTGGAGCTGCTCCACTCGCTCACTGGAGCTGCTCCACTCGCTCACTGGAGCTGCTCCACTCGCTCACTGGAGCTGCTCCACTCGCTCACTGGAGCTGCTCCAGCCTACAAATAAATACATATAGGTAGAATGTGTGTAAACAATCAGATAGTGCTGTGGGCGGGACATTGTTCAAGACCACAGAGTGAAGACTACAGAGACAGGCAGCTGCATCAGAGCCAAAGTAGCACGTTTTTAAATTGATGTATTTTATCGGCAATCAGATTTTTTTTTTTTAATTCGATTCTGAGAATCGGGAAAATGCTGAATATCAGATCCGATAATTGGCCATGCCGATAATCGGTCGACCCCTAGTAGATTGAACAAAAACAGCTGTCAAGGGCGTCCGAGTGGCATGGCAGACTATTCTGTTGCCTACCAACACGGGGATCACTGGTTCGAATCTCCGTGTTACCTACGGCTTGGTCGAGTGTCCCTACAGACACAATTGGAAATGTCTGTGGGTGGGAAGCCAGATGTGGGTATGTGTCCTGGTCGCTGCACTAGCGCCTCCTCTGGTTGGTTGGGGCACCTGTTCAGGGGGAAGGGGGAACTGGGGGGAATAGCGTGCGCTACGTCCCCCTGGTGAAACTCCCCACTGTCAGCTGAAAAGAAGTGGCTGGTGACTCTACATGTAACAGAGGAGGCAAGTGGTAGTCTGCAGCCATCCCAGGCTCAGCAGAAGGGGTGGAGCAACGACCGGGACGGCTCAGAAGAGTGGGGTAATTGGCTAGATACAAGTGGGGAGAAAAAAATCCAAAAAAGAAAAACCTTCCAAGGCATAAAGGCAGACAGACCCATTGCTGTTAGAGCCCTGCACGGGCCAAAAACCTCAGCCCTGGCCCGACCCCAGCCTCACAAAGTCTGCAGTTTTTCAGCCAGAGACCGACACCAATATCACTTTAAGCTCTCTTTGACGCGCACTCTTGGATGTGCACTCTCTCTGATAAATGCAAACACACACACACACACACACACACACACACACACACACACACACACACACACACACACACACACACACACACACACACACACCATGGTCAACCGTCACGTTTAAGAGCCTGTGTCCACCAAAGCGTTTTTTTCCTGAGGACGGTATATATTTTTTTCAACTGTCTGCAATGGGAGTTCCACGTATTTACACTATGCTACGAACACCAGCAGCATGACAAGGCATTAACTATCTATGACTGCACATTTGGCTTTTTTTTTTCTGCTGAGTTGAAAAATTTTCCAACTATGGGTAAAACACTGCGCTCGTCACAGACACTTTTTATTCAGCCGTCCAATCACAGTGGAGGAGGGGTGGGACAAATACCACAAAGACCAACCGTCACATCCTACACGTACAAGTGCTGGACAATGGAAAAACGGAGGAGAAATTAATAGTGCTGGTCTCCCAGTATCCATGTCTGTACCAAGTTCAATTTTATTTTCATGTGTATTGGAATACAATGAAATTCTCTCTGACACAAGAATAAAGATGACATCCCTGGGCTACCCAATATCAATATGAAAAATAATGCTTGAAGGAATAGTTCCTTTGCCATAGGTCTATCAGGTACTCTACCGTCTGCAGAAATTTTTACATTCAGTAGCCCTATTTGGTGATAACACAAACCATCTGTGAAATTAGGTACTTGCAACAGATAATATTTATAATATAATCAATACAACAATATTTCATACAGTAACCTATGTGTGCTCTGCCCTTGTACGGGAAGTTAAATGAGCTTGAGTCCAACCTGAGCCTGATCTATAAATTTTTTTTTTTTTTTAATGGCCCAAGCTCGGCCCGAATTGACTCAGCATGCTGGAACCCATTGGGACCCGATGGGCTTGCAGGCTTCTAAATGCCTTGCCAAACCAAAGTCTTTGTTTTAGCCAGTGGTGTACTACAATCTGTCTAGTCAGCCAAGCCTCTGTGCCAGCCTCCACCCCCTATAGGCCATACAGATCCACACACTCCAATTCAACAGACCCTTAACTAAGGCTCTGCGCATCACCCTAGCCAGTCTCTCTTTCTCTAACCCACCCTCTCTACACCTCTAAATTTCAAACACTAAGGGTGACATTCCCACTGGTAACTACTCTACCCCCCATCTGTTTTCTACAAGGGCAAATGGCAACATTGAGGAACAGAAATAACCACTCCCTATTACTTTCTCTCACTGAGACGTTGCATCACATGCGTACACACGCACACATGCACACACACACAGGGTTAACATCACTGCAGAAAAACCCACTGTTACCAGGCAAACTAAACACACACGTCAACTGGTGAGTAACTCTTGAGCTTTCACTGGCTCCCACTGGATGAGACCTGAATTGGTGAAGTTCTCACTTGTCTCCCTTGCTCTCACCATCTCCTCCTCCCTGCTTCACAAGCAGCCCCATTAACACATCTGAAAGGTAGGCCTCACCGTCCTCAGGGGTGGGAGGGTGGGGGTTGGGGGGGGGGGTTGCCCCAGACTGGAGACAGAGAGAGGGAGCCATGGGGAGCTGCAACAATGGAGCTGGCTGAAACAAACCCTGGTGTACGTGCCCCGATACCTCCCCCCATTCGAGCACACACACTCCCCATGTGAAACCATCTGATGCATGTACTGCTGCTCTCGCTTGTCAATCACAACTGGGGGAGGGGGGAGCTGCCTTTTACAATACAGAGTGGTTGTTAAGAAACGCAGCGCGTGTTGGGGGGGGTAAGAATGTGCGTTCGTATTAATGAAAGTGGGGGATCCAGATCTTTGAGGGGCAATAGCAGAACGTAGAAGAAGTTTTCAAGGCTTTTTGTATGCAAGATGACATGGTGGGGAAAAAGAAGGTGTCAAAGGTTGCTGTCTGTGGGCCATTAAAGAGGATAGGCTGAGGATGTATCGGTGGGTGGGAGAGAAGGAAAGGAAAGGAAAGGAGAGAATGGTTCAGATCAGAGGAGAGAAAACCGTGTCAGGCAGGATTGAGCTGAGACAGTGAGATAAAACAAACAAGGCCTGATGAAAGGCTCATTGTTGCAGTTTGTGTGTGTGTGTGTGTGTGTGTGTGTTGGGGGGGGATTCTCCTCAGGTCTGACAAAAGCTGAGCAGGCCAGGGTTAAAAAAGTAAGAGATATTTGGGACGAAAGCCCAAATATCTCTTACTTTTATACTGACCACTGATCTCTTTCAGGGCTACAGCTCTCCCTGGCTGGGATGTGGCCTGCTGACCCACCTCTTATTGATAGCGTGGATCCCGCAGCTAACACTCACTTCCTCCTGGAATCCCGGCAAGCCTGCCTCTCCTTGATTTTCTGGAGATACCATCCTGCACATCACCACCACAACCACCCCCAGAGCTCTCACTTCAAAGGCCTTTAATTGAGGCCAGACTAAGGCAACACACTTTAAATTACCACTATCTGCCGTTATAATCCACAGAAACTGGAAATCAGCGAGAGGCTGTCTGTCTGAAGTTGGGCCATCATGGAGAAACACCTAGACACCTCTCACTCCCCTTTTATCTAGAGAAACAAGGCTGTGCTCACTCAGCAGCTCGTGCTTATTTGCCAGATCTAATAAGACTAAATCTTCTTTTACAAACACGCTGGGGGCTTTGGGAAGAATAGGAGAGCCCCCCCCCCTCCCTCCCCACAAACGGCAGCAGCAGCAGCAGCCAGCGCCTTGTCAGAGCAGTGAGCCTCCAACCTCCAGGGGGAAGGGAAAGAAAGGGCCACCATCTGGGGTTTAGTAATGGTGATGCCAGCGCTGGGGGACAGGGAGACTGTTGGGGCTGAAGGAGGGGGCGGGGCAGAGGGCTGAGGATGGGGCCAGGGTTGGTAATGGGTATGAGAGAGTGAGGAGATGGATGGCACGGGAGAAGTGGATGGGACACTCAAGGACAGTGGTACAAGGATGCTGCTGTTTGACTTAGTAAGGTGGAGGGGCAGCAAATTTGATGCAAGAGTCTGGTAAGTAATGAGATGATGTTTTATTAGCTCAGCCAGGTGGTAGCCTGGAGGGGATTATGCATTTGATTGCGTGTGTGTCTGTATGAGTGTGTGCGCTTATGTGTGTGCATCTATCCGCAGCTAATCTCGCATACTACTGGGCCTATTAGCCTAAAACGTTTATGCACAGTTACGACTGTAAGATCAAGAACCTCTTGTGGTTGCAGTAATTCAAAACCTTTGAAAAACATTTGTTCAAGCTACCGCCGCTCCCTCTCTTCATTCACTCTCGAGCTCGCTCGAACAACGCTGCCTTCTGTCGTTGCCTGATCTGAGTCAATCGTAGATGTGAGTCACGCACGTGTATGGTTGAGTCACATCGGACAGCAACAGTGTCAGAACCAAAACATTATGTATTTGGGTATGAGTCTTGAAAGTAAACAAGAAGTTGATCGTATTTTGCAAGGCAGCAAATCATTCACTGCTGATCTCAGCACAGGAGAACTGCAGGAACACTGAATGAACAGAAAATAATAGCCTCTCTTTATTTTCATGCATCCATCCATCATCCATCCATTATCCAAGCAGCTCATTCCAATTAGGGATCGCGGGGATGCTGGAGCCTATTCCAGCAGTCATTGGGCGGCAGGTGAGGAGACACCCTGGACAGGCCACATTTATTTTCATAATATAATAAAACTAGGTAAACCGTAAACCGTTGCATATGCTCGAGCATATGCAACTGACATCTATGGTTGACTCACATCAGGCAGCAACATGAACAAAAGTTATTAAAAGAATTTTCATAATCCAAAAAATGTGAACGTTACAAAAAACTTCCTCTAGGTTGCAGTCAAAGCAGGAAGTGTTGCATATTCTTGTCACTGCCCGATCTGAGTCAACCGTGGATGTGAGTCGCTCATGCGCAAGCGTTAACAGTTTATCCAGCTTTGTTATATTATGAAAATGAAGACAGGTTTAGGGTCAGACCAAAATGGTCACATACTAGCAAACCCTTTTCTTTTTGGAAAGTGCAAGTTCATTTTCATTAGGTAGATGTTTTAGCTTAAGTGCTGCATATTAAAAACTTTTTTTCCATATTTCCCGCTCAATCAACTTGCGCAATGCGCAAAAGTCTTATGATGGCAGCAAAAACGCTGGTTTTTCTTTTTTTCTGTTATTTTTTCTTTTCTTTTTTTCTCTCTCTCTTTTTTTTTTTTTGCCATTTTCTGCCTTTATTTGATAGCGAGTGGAGAGAGACAGGTAAGGCAGGGGAGTGAGAGGAGACGACATGCCGGGCCGGATTCAAACCCAGGCCCCTGAGGTAAGGACTCAGCCTTATGTGATATGCTCTCTAGCAGGTGAGCCACCGGGGTGCCCCAAAACACTGTTTTTTCTGTCTATGTGTGCGTGTACCTGTCCATTGCTAATCTTGCATATTACTGGGCCTGTCGGCATAATAATTTTTGTGCACAGTTATGACTGTATGATCAAGGAACTCTCGTGGTTGCAGTGATTAAAAATTTTTGCAAAACCTCATACCACAATTGAGTGCCAAATCCACAGCTTGTTTTTCACCTAAGTCTGAGCACCAGAGAAGGGAAGATACACAGGCGGTGCCTCCATAACTTCCCTTCTTCCGGTAGGCGACAAAAGGGGTAGTATGTCACCAAGTCCAAACACCGGTGAAGGAGAGATTCGCCTGGTGGAGATCTGCACTCTATTGAGTGCACTCTTCTAGTTATCAAACTGAGATGAGCTGTACTGTTTAAGGTTTTCAATTTTTGAAAGTTCAGGTTGGATAATTGGATAGTCAGTGGGCAGAAGAAAATTAGTTTAGATGAAACCTATGACTCCCATCAAGAAACTGAATCACTGCACTAACATAATAAAACAGCAAGGGGAAAAAAACGATAAAAGTTACCAAAAGTAATGTTAAAAAAAAAACAAGCAAAGAGGACTTGAAAGATATAAGCAGTTAACATACAAAACAGATGGGGGGGCAGTCTATTCACCATTTTAGCCGATGTGATAGGTGTTTGAGGAGATAAATTAAACTGAATACAGTAAAAAGATGACAGACCAGGTCCTGTCAGCACCAAGATGATCCAAACTACAGCAGCTCGCCACACTTTCTCCTTCCCTGCAGAAACGCAAACCTCATTTGCCAGTAGGGTTTGGTGATATGTCAAAATTTTCCTATCGGCCATCAGCCTAACAACCGGCAATTGCCCATATACCCATGAAATTATGCAAAAACACATTTTTCCAAACTAATTACACTATACCTTATAAGAGTTAAGTTATCGAATATTTTTGTCATATCTCTTTCGTTGTTGCACTTTTTAGACTGTCTCTGCACAATGGTCTCACAGCCAGCTGTACCAATGTTATTTGTCCAGCTCGGAGGATGGCTCATTATAGTGAAAATTAGGTTGTAGCTCATTGTCTACATTACTATGGTAGGAAAGAAACATTGTGTTTTAACAACATTTCACTTACGGATCTGGGAAGTTCGAATCTGTGACTATACTTTTCCAACTTTACCCAAGTGTTTGGTAAGTCGTTTCATTTATTTGTAGGTAATTACACTATTGGGTACAGCAGTGCTCTTCAGCAAGTCTATATCTGGCTTATTTGGCAGTGATTTTACATAATCCTCTTCATAAAGATTATCGCTGCAAACGCAGAGTTGTCTCAATGTTGCGGGGGGAGTGTTGATGTGTATATTCAGTGCAATTAGCAACAGCTGTCTTAAGGCCAATATCCCTCAACGGAAGACAGTGAAATCTATAGGGTGACCAGGACACTAATTTGTTTGAACAGCCCCGAAAAGCACAAGCATGCACCATCTTTGAAATCTTTAGTTTGATCTCGCAACAGCACTTTCTGACTCAAACTGCTGATCTGCGGGTGGCCTAATACAGTGCACAGCACAGCTGCACTTACGCGAAGTTCTACGGTTCAGAAAATGTAGTGCCAAAAAGAAGGGCTGTCTAACGGCAAGGTAAAGGGGTGAAAATATTCTAAATATAGTGTACAAGTAAACTGATTTTTTTTTTAGGTAGGCTTTTTTTTTAGGTGGTTAAAATCCGTTTTGTTTCTGGCTCCTTCCACAGCAGTACATTGCTTGTTAACCCTGCCTGTACTCCTGCCTGCTTCTCCAAACTGCTGGCGTCCCAATCGCTATCTACTGTAGGTAATACACGGACTTTTTTTTTCTTCTTTTAGGGAGTTGTTCCTTATCCAGTGAGAGGGTCTAAGGACAGGATGTTGTGTTGCTGTTAAGCCCACTGAGGCAAATTTGTAATTTGTGATATTGGGCTATACAAATAAAATTGACTTGACCTGACTATTGATAAGTACCTCATACAACCCCCACTTCAAAAAATCCAAACTATCTCTTGAATGTGGACTAAAGGAAGGGTAAAGTAACAATTCGGCCACCAGAAAAAAGAAGAAAAAAATAGGAGGGTGACAGATGCAGGGCTGGCACATCAATCTTTCAGTACAGGGCTGCTGGCAGACCTTGGCTGGAAGGGCCACAACTAGAGATGAAAGGCACATCCTTGAGTAATCAACACAGAGACACAAGAGTGCCTAAAGGTTGTAAAACTACAGGGACCATTTCACAGGTGCAAATCAAGGTAATCCTGCATACTCTACAGCAGGGGTCCCCAACCACCGGGCCACGGACTGGCACCGGGTCGCAAAGCATTTGCTACCGGGCCGCAGGGAAACAATATGATATACAATATTCAAATAAAAGCCCAGCTGACCGTGTAATGCTAGAGGGCTTTTAATTTGAAATGGATATTTGAAGTGTGCACAACGATGTAATTTTATCACTCATTCACGTGGCATTCGGCAGCCCAATGGTAACTAACTTCATAACTCAAGAGACGCACTCAGTCAACTCGCTACTAGCAGCTAGTTAGCTACCATGAGTACCGGTGAAAAACAAATGTTGCTTGAGAGTTTCTTCAAAAGAGGAAGGAGAGATAAAAGGCCGAGACAGCCAAAAAGAGAAAAAAAAGAAAGCTTCCTTCAATAGGAAATACGACAAGTCGTACCTAAAATACGGCTTTATTTCGACCGGTGACTCGCATGGTCCGAGCCCCCTGTGTATGATACGTGGAGACAAACTGTCTAATGAGGCAATGAAGCCCTCAAAACTGCTTCAGCACCTTGAGTCCAAGCACCCTGCACTTTAAGACAAACCCGCGGAGTTCTTTGAGTGAAAACAACACAAGCACGTGTAACAGAAGCAAGTGCTGAGAGCCACCACCGCTACAAATGCTGCTGCTCTGAGAGCATCGTACTTAGTGGCTAGCCATATTGCTAAGGCTAAGAAGCCTTTCACTATCGGCAAAGAATTGATTCTGCCTGCTGCAAAGGACATGTGCTGTGAACTATTGGGGAAAGCTGCAGCTAACAAGGTGGCAAAGGTTCCTCTTTCAGCTACCACAGTTTCAAGGAGAATTGATGAAATAGCAGAGGACACAGAAACACAGTTGTTGGAGCGGCTTAATGAGTCACCGCGGTATGCTATCCAGGTGAATGAGTCTACCGATGTCAACAACAAGGCAATACTGCTGGTTTATGTGCGATATATATTTCAAGACGATGTGCATGAGGATATGTTGAGTGCTCTGTCGCTGCCAACTAACACAACTGGGGCAGAACTGTTCAAGTCTTTGGATGATTAGATGTCAGGCAAGCTGGACTGGTCATTCTGTGTTGGAATATGCACAGATGGGGCCGCAGCTATGACGGCTGTCTGGTTTCACTACCCGAGTCAGAAAGGTTGCTCCTGAATGCCAGTCTACACACTGTGTGATACACAGAGAAATGCTGGCAAGCCGAAAAATGTCACCTGATCTGAACAGCGTATTGAGTGACATTATTAGAATTATCAATCACATCAAAGCACACACCCTTAACTCACATCTGTTTGAGCAGCTTTGCAAGGAAATGGATGCAGAGCACAGACGTCTTCTCTTACACACTGAAATCAGGTGGTTATCAAGGGGGAGATCCCTCGCCAGGGTTTTTGAGTTAAGAGAGCCATGACAGAGATTTCTTTCCGAAAAAAGTCACTACTGGCAGTACACTTCAGTGATGAGGAGTGGATAACAAAACTCGCTTATTTGTGTGACATCTTCAACCTCCTCAATTAAATAAATTTGTCACTTCAGGGGAGAATGACAACTGTCTTCAAGTCGGCAGATAAAGTGTCTGTATTCAAAGCCAAACTGGAACTGTGGGAAAAGCGAGCGGACAAAGGCATATTTGACATGTTCCAAACATCAGCTGGGATTTTGGGAAAGACTGATGCTGCAACATCCTTCTCCCAGCTGGTGCGCAATCACCTTGCTTCATTGTCCACAGAATTTGAGCGTTATTTCCCAACTGCAGATGACCCAAGAAATGTATAGGAATGGATCCGCGACCCATTTGTGAATGTCCCCAGCGAATCGTCCATGTCAGCACGAGAAAAAGATCAACTCCTTGAGCTTGCAAATGACGGTGGGTTGAGAAGTATGTTTGACATAAATGCCGACATTCTGGATCAAAGTCAAGGCTGAATATCCTGAGATAGCCACGAAAGCACTGAAAACTTTGCTTCCATTTCCAACATCATATCTCTGTAAAGTGGGGTTTTCTGCAATGAAAATAAAATTGAGGAATAGACTAGACATAAGAAACACCCTTCAGGTGTCGCTGTCTCCCATCACCCCTTGATTGGACGATCTTGCTGCAGGGAAACAAGTCTAGGGTTCCCACTGATTCAGTGATATTGGTGAGTTGCAACGTTGTTATGTTAATGTGAGGAAAATATACGCTGTGTGTTTAATATCCAAACGTTACTTTAAATGTTATGATACTTTTGACTTATAAGCCTAACCTATATTCCAGTCGTTATTAACCCACCCCTACCCCTCCCCCGGTCCGCCAGAATATTGTCAATATTAAACCGGTCTGCGGTAGAAAAAAGGTTGGGGACCCCTGCTCTACAGCAACGAATAGCCTAAACTGTCTGTCTGTGTGTGTGTGGGGGGGGGGGCAACTGCACAGCCATGTTGACCCCAGGCCTCCTTCCTCGAGATTACAGTCCCTCTCCCGCTTGTCACGGAAAGTTTAATCAGCTCATCTGGACACAAAATTTATTGAGAGAGAAACATTTCAGCACTCATCTAAGTGACCTCTTCAGTCTCAACTGACTGCAGGTATCTCCAACACTTATAAACAATACAGTGACATAACAATCGAAAACAACGATCGGTTTCATATGCAAATTGCTGTTACCATTAACTAGAGTTACAATGGCAATGTTTACTATTCACAGAAGATTGGGGAATGGTTGCAATCACAGCATTGCATCAAGGCGCCCATCAATTCCAAGCATGGTAAAGACAATTTCTTTAGGGGAGCAACCCATGACTTTGATGCAACAAAGCTTGTCACCATTTCACCATCTTCATTGTGTCGTTACAGGTATACAACAGCACCATATGCCTTTTCACTCAAATCACAGAAAACCTATAGTTTGTGTGACTGTGCATTTGATTGAAACTCAATTTTGTACTATCTTGGAATGACTACCAGGTTAAGCTGTGGTAGCTCTAAACACCAGCTATTCCACAATTTTGTCAAGTCAGGGGGTTACTGCGCATCCCACCCAATTCCCCTCAGCCACATTTCCTGAAACAAGCATTTCATTCGAATGGTGAACTGCATGAGGAAACCAATGGAATCGAAAATATGAGCTGATGTCTGCAGCACACTTCTCTTTGTGTTTTGTTTTCCTTTTAAAATGTCGGACAGGGGGTGTGTCCAGGTGAAGTGGCAGTCTATTCTGTTGCTACCAACATGGGGATTGGCGGTTCGAATCCCCTTGTTATCGCTGGCTTGGCCCGACCAAGCCAGCGATGGTCGGGCAATTGGTCGTGTCTGTGGGTGGGACGCTGGATGTAGTTATGTGTCCTGGTCAATGCACTAGCGCCTCCTCTGGTCGGTCAGGATGCCTGTTCGGGAGGGGGAACTGGGGGGAATAGCGTGATCCTCCCACACGCTACATCCCCCTGGCGAAACTCCTCACTGTTAGGTAAAAAGAAGCAGCTGGCGACTCCACATGTATCGGAGGTGGCATGTGGTAGTCTGCAGCCTTCCCTGGACCGGCAGAGGGGGTGGAGCAGAGATTGGGACAGCTCAGAAGAGTGGGGTAATTAGCTGGATACAATTGGGTAGAAAACGGGGGGAAAATGTCCAACAGTCCTTTTAAATCAAACACAAAGTTGTCCTTTTCTGGTCTCGTCAGTAGCCTCAATACTTTCAGTGCATTCCCACTTGAGTCGGTTCTGTTATACACTGCATTGCATTCTCCTCCCACTTTGCTCTCAGATCTAGCAAGTCTGTCTTTCATTTGCATAGATTCATACCAGCAGCAGACATAATGTCGCTTGCACCAGTGATGACTGGGTAGGCTTCTTCCACATCACATGAGCTTGCAATGAAATCATCCACATATAATGATTTCCGCAATACCTTAACAGTCTGTTGGAGGTGCTTCCTAATAGTCTCTGCTAGAAGAAACGGGCTTGGTGAGACTTCAAATACGACTCTGTTCATTCTCGGTATGCGTAGCTCATCATCAAAGTCTTAATTGTAGGCTCATGCAACCACAGGAACCTAACAGCTTCTTTGTCCCCATCAGCTAGCACAATCTGCAGAAAAGTCTTAGTGATATCAGCTGTGTAGGCTGTCTTGTGTAGTCTGAACTTAATTAGCACATCCAACAGGTCTGGGTTCAGGTTTAGCCCAGTCAGTAAGCAGTCATTTAGGGATGGGCAACAGTTCTCATGTGATGATGCATCAAACACGATTCTTAGTTTGGTGGTTGCCTTATCTTCTCGGAAAACTGCATGATGAGGAAGCTAATATTTCACAGTCTCCATTTTCTCTGGTGTCATGTCATTTACAGGAATATCCTCACAAATTTCCTCCTGCAGATAGTCTTGGATCACTTTATTGTACTCTTCATAAGGATTTACATCAGCCTTTAGCCTTTTCTTTAAAATTTCAAACCATTTCTTGGCGACCCTGAAGTTGTCAGATCTGGTTTGTCTCATTGCCATGGTAGCGTCCATTTTTAAAGGTTACCGTCTGCTCAAAGTTCTCAAGAGCCTCCATCGCCTATGGCCTTTCAGTTTTTGCATTAACAATGCCTAGGGACTCAATTTCGTAGAAAGCATGCAATTCCTTTGAGACTTGAGTTTCCTCCTCTAAACTAATGTGCATGAATGCATGTGGTTTCTGGAATGCTAGACACAGAGTCTGGTCCATGCACAACCCTTCCAAATGAAATTTCTAAAGCTACAAGGGATTCATTTAATCTCTCAATGTGGCCTGACACAACTTGCCAGTAAAGGTCTGCTCCTGTTAGCCAAACAACTCTGGATCATCCACACCCTCTAACAGGAAATCTGCAAGTTGCAAGTCTTTCATTTTGAGTTCTTCTTAAATATGCTGCCCAGGAACTTTCAATGCAGCAGAGCACACTTAAGGAGTTACAACAGCAGTCATTTCAATCCACTGCTGTGTGTTCTACACATTTTCTAGAGTTACCTTTGCAATGTTGCGTTTTGTGGTCATGGGAGTCGTAGATCCAAATGTTTGAAAGTTTAATGTTTCTTGTTTATAAACAGGTAATTTAAGGGCTTTCATCAGGATCTTGTGAATGAAGCTCCTTTGACTACCTCCATCTAACAAACTACACAATTTTTCTTCCTTCTGGTCCCTCTGTCCATGCTTTAACTGTCTGCAACAACACTACGTTCTGTCCATTAGTCTTTGGTTTCATACTAGTGCTAGATACTGAAGATACCACAGCATCTGTACTGCCACTGCTCACATCTGGCTGCACTTCACCTTGATCACAGATTGACTGGTGATGTCTGTGACCACACAAAGCACATGTGACGGCTTTTACTTTGCAGAATTTGGCTATGTGTTTCGGACCTAAGCACACATAGCATCTTCCCAATTTTTCTTTGCAAGCAGACACTGAATTATCTGAGCAGCATTCTGTTTTATGGTCTGGACTGTCACAGTACACACAGTTCTGCAGTGCATTACTAGCTGTGTGTAATGCAGCAGTTGAGGGCATTTCTTATATTTTGTTTTACTGGAAGACACGGGTTCAATAAATGATTGGTTATTTGGTGGAGAATTTTCTTTGTGTGAGCTCCCTGATTAGGTAAGTTGAAGTGCTCTCTCTGCTTTGTAACTCATTTTGCAGGAACAGAATGAGCTCAGGCACTTTCCATTCAAAGTCTTGCTTGTGTAGGCTAATGCAATGTCATCTGGTATTAACTGCATTAATACCGGACACAATAAACAACCATATGTGTCTCAGGAAATGCCCATGGATTCCAAACTACATATCTGAATTTCACATTCATCATACAAATGTCCTAGCGCTGCAATATCTGAAGACCTTTTCATGGGAGTCAGGTTCAGTAATTTTCACGTGTGCACTGACTACAAAGTCCTCTCTTCCAAAATATATTTCTACGCAAATCAATTGGTGCATAATAATTACTGTCAGTAAACATGAGACCCACTAGTGCTTTTGCTGCTGCTCCAGTTAGATAGGATTTCAGCTAAGTAAATTTCAATCTCATACTGGCTCCAGAATTCCTGCCACTGGCTTATTTCTTCATGAAACTTCTCAATTACTAATTTTGGCAGATTCACAAACTGTTTGTTTATAGAGCTGAAAGAGTTTTTGCTTATGTTACTCACACATGTACTCGTGGTCTCCATATTCCTTTGAATCGATCTGGTAGCAAGTGTTTTCCAAGGAATAATGCGGTCCTGGTAATCCTGCATACTTTCAATTTCCACTTCATATTCCTCATTCAGAGTTCCCTCCTCAATGCCTGGGTCCAAGCCAATTAAAGTTTCCTCCTTCGTGGACAACAACCTGAGTGCATAGCTTCATCGTAGATGTGGGAATTGCAGCATGTTTACATTTCAACCTGCTGTATCGTTCAGCCACTTCTAATGGTTAGCTTCCAACTTCTTTCAGTCCAAAGTTCAAAGTGATTCCTTTTCACGAGTTTCAGCACCAAAAAATGTAGTGGAAGATATTAATGACTGCATGTATAAGTGTTGAACGTTCCAAAAGCACTTTACTGACTCTTCAGTTGCAACTAAAAACAAGATTTTAACACAAACTATTCAAACTTCTTCGTTTGTTTTCCTCTCTAACTGCTTCATCAGAAATCACTCACTCAAAGGTGCGCATCAAAACAGGAAGTAGTGTTCTGGCAGAGATGCACTTCAAAATAAAAGTCTGTGTCATGCAATAATAATAATAAAGCAGGGATTGTGTTGCTTTCTGTGGGGTGGTTGGATTTGAGTTGTGTTTAGTCAGAGATTTTTGTTTGGTTTGGGTACAAACTTGTGAAAGTTATTTTGTTTACATGTAGTTGAATTGTGGCATTGTTTGAATTGTTAGTTACATAGGTGAATCTGAGTATTGATAATAATAATGAGATTTATTCCAGTTCCGATTGTATGTGATTTCTGTGTGCTTGATGAGGACTTTTATTGCGAGGTTCTATTGGCGAGAGATGCGTGCATCCGGGGTCTCAGTTGGGGAGCTGCTGTGATTGGCTGGTTTGCGTTCTGGGGGTGACGTCGGGAAGGTTGGTGCAGCTTCGGAGCGGGGACTCTTTAGTATGACGGGACGAGGACGGACTGGTGAGTGATTGCGGGAGTGAGTGAGTTGTATTGTGTGTTAGCTTTGAGTTGAGGGTACTTGAATGATGTATGTTTGTATTTTGTGTGTTTTCTTTTTGAAGGTCCGTAACCTGTTGGTTAAAAATAAAGAAATTTTCGACCATTGAGTGACGTCCTGTTCATCCTCACCTCAGCTGCAGGGCTTGTTTGAGAGTTAGCAGCACAGTTACGAACCACCACGACGGCAGAAGAGTTGCTGAACCGTCGCCTGGACGAGAAAGGTTGTGGTATCCATGTTATTGGTGTAAACGTAATAAACCCGCACATAAGGCCACTAGGGTCAGCGGGCAGGTGGTGAAATTTCCCTTTCAATGACATACCTGTTTGTAGCTAGCATGCTAGCTCAGGTCCGTGTAGCTGACTAACGTAAGGGCTCAGCTAGCAGTTTAGGAAGCTACCGCTGCTAGCTAAAGTAAGCACAGCTAGTAGGCTATGAAGCTAGTGTGCTAGCTAGCAATTATGAGAGTTAGCAAGGGAAAGCTAACGTGAGTTAGCATCGGAAGCTAACGTAATTACCGTAACAAAAGCTGACGTGAGCTAGCAAGGAAAGCTAGCCCAGCCAGTAGAATAGGAGCTGGTTAACTAAACAGCTACCTGCTGATGCCAGTGATCACATTTAGCAGCCGTCTAAATTAATGGCCTAAGCTTTAGCTTAGTTTTGAGCGTACCTGGGTAGCAAGCCGGCGGGGGAAGGTGAGACCTTCCCCACTTTATTTATTTGTGTTGCTTTCTATTTTGGGCGGTATCCCCGGGGGGACCCCTGGTGAGCCCGGTAACGCCGCTGAAGACTAGTCAGGCTGAGCTAGTCAGGGCAGAAGATTCTGAGCTAGTGTAGGCAGCTAGAGAGGGCGAAAGACTTTGAGTTAGAAAAGGAGATACAGGTACGCTCAGGGCTTAGCATCCAAGGTAAATCAATAAAAATGGAATCACTAAAGAAAGAAAGGACCAAAGTGAAGACGGCGTTCACGAAAAGAGCCAACTACATCCTTAGAATGGCAACAACCCTGGTTCGAGATGAGCTGAAAGTTGAGAGGAAATCATTTTCTGATGATGCAAAAAGGGTTTTTTCTGCAAATGATGACTATGAGGCTGGCTTGCTAGCTGAAGCGAACGATGACGCGGAGGCACTGGATGGGCAGCTCAAAGCAGACATAGAGAGAGTAACCAGAGAGTGTGAGCTCAAAGTTGAAGAGGTGAGACGGGCAGTCAAGTCCAGCCTTTGGTCGAGATATGCGGAGACCGAGCTAATATCTGCCATTGGACGGGCAGAAAGAAGCTATGAAAGCGCTGAAGGAGTCAGCCTGAAAGGAGTAACCTACAGCAACGGTAAGGAGCAAAACGCACTCTTGGAAGGTCTCATCGCCAAGGCAGAAAATCTGCTGGCTGTCTGTGAAGAGTGGATCCCTGAAGGTGTTACGTGCGACATGAGTAAGCGGCTTCGGGTGCTGGAGGACAAGAGAAACGAGCTCTGGATCAGGTGGTTGGCAGAATTCGGCAGGGCCAGGAAAAAGGAGGCCGATGAGATCGCCGAGACTGAGAAGAGAGCCGCTGAGGCCAGGCTAAAGGCTGCCGAAGTTAACGCCGAGTCTGAGGAGAGGGCTGCGGAGGCCAGGAAAAAGGCTGCTGAAGCTCAGCAAAGGATGGCAGAAGCTGCCGAAGAAGAGCGTGCTGAGCTAGCTAAGGCTCAGCGGAAAGCATGGGAGGAAGCACATAGCGCCAGTATGGCAAGCCTGGGAGCGGGAGGCGCGCAAGCAGCAGCCAAACCGAGAGTGCGCCTCCAACCAACAAGACTACCGACATTCAGCGGTTGCATGAGAGACTTCCACCGATGGTGAAGAGACTGGGAAAGTCTACAGAGGCAGGGAGATCCGTCAGAGTCACTGGAAGTGAAAAAATTCCAGCTCCTAGACAGCGTGGAAGAAAAAATCGCCAAAGACCTCAGACTTTCGAGCTATGATACTGCAGGAGAAATGTTCAGGGTCCTAGAGAACCGGTTTGGGAACAAGACTACCATCGCGATTCAGATAATCAGGGAGTTGGAGAAGTTTCCAGCGGTGAAAGGAAACCAACCAAGAAAGACAATTGATCTGATTCAAGCTGTGGAGAAGGCCCTGGCCGATCTGACGGATCTCGGAAATACTGATGCCATAAAGAATCCGCTGGCAATGGAAACTATAGAGAGCAAACTACCTGACAGTGTGAAGATGGACTGGCTCAAATTCGAAACCAAGCCCGAGAACGGTGTCACTGCTGATGGTCGCTTTAGTGCTCTCTTAAAGTTCCTAAAGGAGCAAGAAGCGGTTTTCGAAAGGTTGGAGCAGTTAAGAGTGTCAGAAGAGCCTGAGAAATCGAGCAAACCGGAAAGGAGGGCGTTCACAAGGGCCACAGGAAGGAATTTGGCAAAAGAGGAGTGCAGCGTGTGTGGAGATGAGAAACACGGAGGCAGGATCTTCTTCTGCGAGAAGTTCAAAGGGCTCAGCCTAGCCAAAAAGAAAGACGTCATCGAAAGGAATGGAGCCTGCAGGAGATGCTTGGCATCCCATGGTGTGGATGGAGAATGTAGTAACAGGTTCCTCTGCAAGAAGAAGTGCTGCCAGAAAAGAGACAGCTCAGACCACGGCTACCTCTTGTGCTCCGTGGAAGGAGGGCACAAAAGTGATGAGAAAAAGAGGGAAGAGCAAGAAGGGGGAAAGAGAGACACAAAGGCAGGAAGGCTCTCAAAAGAACAAGAGAAGGCCCTAGCTGATGTCTCCCCTGAAGTAGCGGAAAGGGTAATAAGGGCATTTACCAACAAGACAACAGCGTCAATGAGAGCGAGCACAAACGGTGATGGTCTCCTTGAAGAAAGGGGTTTGACAGAGCATCCAGTGCTTATGATGATCATGGAGGTCACAACCAATGGAGGACAAACTATTGGGACCCTGATGGACCTTGCGTCTGACACTAATTACATTACCCACCAAGCCGCCAACAGACTCCGACTGAAAGGAGAGAAGGTAATGCTGGTCGTGCATGGAGTTGGTGGAATGAAAGTAAGAGTCCAGACAAAAAGGTACTTGCTCAAAGTCAGAATGTGGACTTCAGAGAATGAGTGGAGTCCCCACCAGATCGTCTGTTATGGACTGGATGAGATCGCACAAGCAGACCATGTCGTTAGCCCGCGGCAGCTCAAGAAGTTCTTCCCGGAGGTCAAGACAGAGGAACTGGTCAGGCAAAAGAAAATCGAACTCTTAATCAGCCACCGAGAGGGTAGGCTTGCTCCGCAGCGGATGAAGACAGTGGGAGACCTGGTGTTGTGGGACGGCCCACTGGGCAAGACTGTGGGGGGAGCACACCCTGATCTGTTCGAAGAGGTGAAGGTATCCATTCACAACTCAAAGACACATTTTGCACGCTCAATGAGAGCAAAAGTGATCAAGGACGAAGAGATTTCCAGAGAGCCAAATAGCTCCAGAGAGGAAATGCTGGGCCTGGAGCAAGAGAGTGGTGAGGAGATCAGGAACATGGCCACAACCAGCAAGGAAGTTCTTGAGTGGTGGAAATGGGACAGCATCGGAGCTGCCTGTGAGCCGAAGTGTGGAGGATGCCGGTGCGGGAAATGCCAGCCAGGGGGGAAGGAAATGACTCTAGCTGAAGGGAAGGAACTAGAAAAGATCAAGGAAGGCCTGACCTATGTGGCTACTGACGACCACAGTGACTCGCCGCACTGGAACGCGGGATACCCCTGGACTGAAGACCCGGCTTCACTTCCAAATGACAGGAAAGTGGTGGAAGCGACATTCTTGAGAACCGAAAAGCGCCTCATGAAGGACCCATTGTGGAGAGCTGCTTACGCAGCCCAAGCACACGAGATGGTGGAAAGAGGAGCAGCCATCGAGTTAAAGAAGGACACAATCAACAGTTGGAGAGGGCCAGTTTGGTATGTAAGTCACCTAATCGCACCGAACCCTCACTCTGTCACCACGCCAGTGCGGCTCGTCTGGAACAGTAGCCAAGAGTTCAAAGGGACGAGCATGAACAACATCCTGCTGAAGGGTCCGGATGTGCTAAACCCAATCCGGGCGGTTCTGCTCAGGTTCAGAGCAGGAGAGCATGCGGCCATAGGAGACATCAAGAAGATGTACAATTCTGTGTGGCTGAATGAAAGAGAGGTTCACCTTCATCAGTTCCTCTGGAGGGACTCACTCGAGGAAGAGATCAGAGACTTCGCTATCACTCGGGTCAATATTGGAGACAGGCCAGCGGGATGCATAGCGCAGTTGGCCATGAGGGAAACCGCGAGACTGCCCAGGTTCTCTCACATGAGCGACGAGAGAAGAGTGCTTGAAGAGGAAAGCTATGTGGACGACATCTTCCCGTCCCACAATGACCCTGGGAAGCTGGAAAAGATCACCAGAGGAGTGGAGGAGATACTCTGGGCCGGAGGCTTCTCGCTCAAACCGTGGGTTCGGTCCGGTCAAAGTGGGGGGTGCGAGGGTAGTCAGGTTGGGCAAGCTGTTAAAAGCCCAAGTCCAGAGTCCGGAACCCTGGTGTTGCCCAACCAGCTAGGGCAGGAAGACCACAAGGCTCTTGGTGTTGGATACTACGTGGACAGCGACAGACTCTTCCTGATGGTTTCAATCAACTTCTCCAAAAGAAAGCAGAAGATGAAGACGGGGGTCGACCTCTCAGAGAAGGAGATCAAGGAGAAAACGCTAAACCCTCAGACCAGACGGGAGCTCCTAAGCCAGGTAGCAGGGCTCTACGACCCTGTTGGTGTAGCTACCCCGGCCAAAGCGAGAGGGGCCATCTTGGTAAGGAGAGCCTTCCAGGAGACTGGGGGAGGAGACTCCAAGAAAGACACGTGGGACAGTCCCCTTCTGACAGACCTCTGGGCAGATGCCATCAAGCTTTTTGAAGAGTATGTGCGGCTTCGTCAAATCAGTTTCGAAAGGAGCCTTACTCTTCCTGGATGGAGGGGGAGGCCGTGGGGCATCACGTTTTCAGATGGGAGTAATGACGCCTTCGGAGCTGTTCTGTACCTGAGGTGGGAGACGTCTACAGAGGCGGATATCCGCCTTGTTGAGTCAAAGGCCAAGCTGGCGCCCCTTGACCAGAAGGGCGACGGGGTCAAAGCAGAGTTTTGCGGCGCCGTCTTCGCTGCCAGGCTGACAAGGTTCTGGGAGAGGCAGGGTCGACTTGAGGTGGAGAGATGGTTCCATTTCGTAGACAGCCAGACTATCCTGGGAGCTATCCAGAGGGAGAGTTACGGGTATCAGACGTTATTCGCGAACAGGGTCGGGGAGTTTCAGAAGGCTGGGCCAGTAGCTGACTGGTGGTGGATCTCAGGAGATCTGAACGTCGCCGACCTCATCACCCGAGGAGGTCCTCTAGAAGACCTGGGTGAGGGCTCCATTTGGCAAAAGGGTCCTGAGTTCCAAGTGAGGCCGGTAGAAGAGTGTCCCACGAAGTCTGTGGCGGAGGTGGCGGCCAGCACCAGAGAGGCTGTGCGTAAGCTCCAGCGGAGGGCATTCACAGTGGCTTTCACTAGAGCCCAGTGGAAGAAGACGGCAAATCCTGTCCAGGGGCGTCTGGATGGGACTGACGAGGCTCCTGTGCACATAGTGAAGGAGGAAGAGTCGACCTCCGCTGAGATTGAAAACAAGGAGAGGCTCTGGGGCGCGGCTATCGTTGATCTGGTTGAGCCTGAAAAGTTCAGTAGCTTGGCCAAGCTCTGTGGGGTGATCGGTTGGGTTCGCCGAGCTGTTAAGAGACGGATGATTCGCGGGGGAGCCATGGAGAGAGCAGAGTGGGAGGCTAAGCACTCGAGAGGGAAGGTGGGCAAGCCAGTTATCGATGTGGGGGAGGTCAGAGCTGCCTTTTGGGACCTATGCTTGGCAGCCCAAGAGGGGGTAGCTTTCCCTGAGTCTACATTGAACAGGCTTGTAGTCGTCAGAGAAGAGATGTCAGGACTACTGTTGTGCTATGGAAGGGTCCAGACCACAGGAGAGACAAGAGTGCCACTGGTTCCGTATGGAGCATGGATAAGCACCCTGCTGGCAGCGAGCGACCCTGTGATGCTGGCCGTGCCTCTTCGGGGGGACCTGGCTCCGGGGTCGTTAAAGACTTAAAGAAGAAATTAAAGAGTTAACCGAAGAAACACCACCAAAGAGAAAGCGGTGATTATTAGTGTGGTCTCCTTAGGTCTAGAGTCCAGTAGACCAAGTGGGAGGTGTGTTGCTTTCTGTGGGGTGGTTGGATTTGAGTTGTGTTTAGTCAGAGATTTTTGTTTGGTTTGGGTACAAACTTGTGAAAGTTATTTCGTTTACATGTAGTTGAATTGTGGCATTGTTTGAATTGTTAGTTACATAGGTGAATCTGAGTATTGATAATAATAATGAGATTTATTCCAGTTCCGATTGTATGTGATTTCTGTGTGCTTGATGAGGACTTTTATTGCGAGGTTCTATTGGCGAGAGATGCGTGCATCCGGGGTCTCAGTTGGGGAGCTGCTGTGATTGGCTGGTTTGCGTTCTGGGGGTGACGTCGGGAAGGTTGGTGCAGCTTCGGAGCGGGGACTCTTTAGTATGACGGGACGAGGACGGACTGGTGAGTGATTGCGGGAGTGAGTGAGTTGTATTGTGTGTTAGCTTTGAGTTGAGGGTACTTGAATGATGTATGTTTGTATTTTGTGTGTTTTCTTTTTCAAGGTTCGTAACCTGTTGGTTAAAAATAAAGAAATTTTCGACCATTGAGTGACGTCCTGTTCATCCTCGCCTCAGCTGCGGGGCTTGTTTGAGAGTTAGCAGCACAGGGATTTCTCATGTAAATATGCTTGTTAAACATTAGCATATCTTAATTAACTCATTTACTTATTAATAATATTAACCTATTCACCATTTTAATTCTCAACAATAAGGGTGGGGATACCTGCAGTCAATTGAGACTGAAGAGGTCACTTAAATGAGCGATGAAACGTTTCTCTCAATAAATGTCGTGTCCAGATGAACTGATTCAACTTTCTGTGATTTTCTTACCTGGATTATTGAGCACGCATCAAGGCATCTCTCCCTCTGTCTCTCTCCATCTTTTTGCCTTGTCAATGCTCATATCTCTGAACTCTTCTCTATTGCTCGCCTTTTGCCCCCCTTTATGTCCAACTAATTCCACAAACTATTTGACGTGCAAATGCACGTCCGAGCACACTCACGCATGTGGTCTCTCTCTCTCTCTCTCTCTCTCTCTCTCTCTCTCTCTCTCTCTCTCTCTCTCTCTCTCTCTCTCTCTCTCTCTCTCTCTCTCTCTCTCTCTCTCTCTCTCTCTCTCTCTCTCTCTCTCTCTCTCTCTCTCTCTCTCTCTCTCTCTCTCTCTCTCTCTCTCTCTCTCTCTCTCTCTCACACACACACACACACACACACACACACACACCTTACTTTCTGTGTCTCTCCCACCAGCCTGGGGAGAATGGAGACCAGTGACAGTGAAGTGTATCAACACAGGAAGAATGTGGACGGAGCCGTTTTTTAGGCCTTGCCAGTGAAGTAGGAGAAAAAGAAAAAAAACCTATTATCACTGACCGGATCCGTCTAAAGAAAAGAGACGCCCCAACAAAGCCACAGCAGCACCTTCACACTGGATCACTGAGCTTGTTAATATCCAGCCTGGTAGCAGTTTCACAAGGTAAAAAGGGTCAGCTCTCAAGTAGCCTTCATTAAAAAAGGAGTTGTTTTTTTTTGATAGAAAAAGGATCAGGTTTTTTGTCCAGCCAGCAACTGTCATGTTAGTTTCTGCCCAGTGAGCCATCTCCTCCATCCTGGGTTTTCCTTACCCATTGATCTTTGTGACCCACACAGAGGAATGAACATAAAGCCCATGCAGGGGCCTCTACTTTGTATTGACCCCCCCCCCCCAAAAAAAACAACTTTGGACTGGAAAAACATAGCTCAACTACTGTAGTTGATTGTAACTCTGTGTTCTGTAATGAAGCAGGCAACTAAATTGTAAACAAATTGTTCTGCTAACCAAAGTGACTAAAACCCTACTATGCATCTCCAGCCCCCCCCCCAACTCATCTGTCAAAATGTTGATACCAGTGGACAACACTAGAATAGAAGGTTAAACAGAAAAAGATGAATGCGATAATATCTAGGCTAGCTGACAGAAACCTTTACAAGACATGGGACAGGAGGACAGGAACAACCAGTGCAAACTATCAGTCTGTCCACAATGTGGGACTGGTGGAGTGTCACAGAATGTTGAATGAAATCACCTGATACCACCCCCACTCCATCGAGACTAATGACAGACACTTCCTGCACCCACCCCCTCCAATTTCTACCCTGATTCATAGGTGACCCAACCAAAACTCTCAGAGATAGAGTTACGCTGGAGCTGACAGTCATCATCCAGGCATTTAAAAAACAGGCGGAGTTAGAAAGCAGAGGAGAACAAGTCAAAACAGAAGATAGAGTCAGATGACCAGTAGGTCAAAACAATTAGTCACACTATTAAAGTTGTCAAACTTGTTTTGATTTACTGTAAAAACTCAAGTAGCTCATTGATTCTTAACATCTTCCAAGACTCCACACATCAAAACAAAGGCGGAGGGGGATCAGAATCAGCCACCGAGAAAAAACAAAACAATTCAACACCTACAGCACCCTGGCCAGCTTGACTTCTATCTCCTGGTATGCAGTGTAAGATAAAGCAAAGCATGCATGTCTGCCTGATATTTTCCTTTCTTAACACAAAGGCTTTAGTGAGAAAACTTGGCCTTCAGAGGTGGATTTTCTGAGCAAGACCTGTCACTATATAACAGCAGCTGACCAAGCGAGTTGTTCTAGTCACTGATTTATTGGGTCTGTAGGCAGATTTAAAACTGACAGGTGCAGAACTGTGGATGTAGGCAGTGTTTCCTCAATACTCACAGCTGAAAAAATGTAAATACAACTGAGATTTGGCCATCATTACTGCTTAGCATACACAGGTATTGTGATATACAAATATGAGCCATATTGGAACTGGGATTGACCCTGGAATGTACCAAAGGAGTAAACCTAGGTCTAAGAATCTAACTTAACCCTAGCCACCATATCTATGAATACTACAGCAAACACTGATCAGGTCCCACTTTCTAGGACATGATCTTACAACAAAAGCTTTAAAGAACTGACTGCCACATTAATCTAATCATACATCTAGAGAATAGGTGCACTTTGAATTGTTTGCAAAAGCGAAAAACCGAGTAACTTATGATTTTATGTGAACACTAAGGCATTACCTTCAATCAGACTCAGGCTATCTACATATCCTTGCTAAGCCTTCAGTCAGATGTACTAATTTGATCATCTCCCAGGCAAGGCAAGGCCATATCAAAGACACCATCCTCTTAGACATGGATTTGTGCACTATTTACTGAGCCGCAAGCTTTATTCAGCACAGCTGTTTAGGGGAGCCTCAATGGGGACTAAAAATGGAGACGAACCCATGCAGGAACACGAGTCAACTAAGCTTCTTTTTAGTAACACTGAAGAGAGAGACATCACACATTCCAAGTCATTTGTAGTTCACAGCCAAGAATACTGGCTAGGCTTTAATTTACTTTGAAGCCACTTGTGAGTGCTGGTAACTTCCAAAAGTTCAACAAAACCCAGTAAATTGAAGATCAATAACCATGGTTAATTTAACTACACACTAAAACATTGATACGTCACTGACTCAATCAACACAGATAAACAAAAGAACAAGCAAAAACAATGGGATAAATGACTCATTCATGGTTTTCAAACAATATGACCATTAGACTCATGATCAATTAAATGCACTCCAATTCCATTATTCCTCTTTAATATGTTCAATAGTTTAATAGTTTAAATAGCTTCAAGTACAGCAAAGGCCTTCACAAAATGAAAAATTTGCCAAATTGTGCAAGGATCTCTCCACAAACACACAAATATCTAAAACTAAAATGCACTTTCCACTGTCTTTCAGTCATGATTGTACGCAACTGGATTACGCGTTCATTATATTGGAAGAACTTCTAAGTAATTAAGTGCAACTGAAAATAATTGCATTGGGAGTTATGACCTTGAACATCAACAGTGTGTCTTATTATGATGTGAAAGCATCGGAGGACTCCATCCATCTCAATATTTCTAGCTGGAGGCCTGCTATTGGGTGAGGAACATGTGATTTGTGTCTAGTGGACCATTAAAAGGTGGATAAATCATTCGCGCTGAGCAGCTGCGGGACGCTGCTGGTGATAAACCAAACGGTGGAAAAACTGTTTGCTCCACGATGTGAAATTTAACTCGGACGACTATTATTCCGTGACAACGCAATCTCAATTATTCCGTGTACTTGAAAACTGCAGTGCGACACATTTACCGTGTGTTTTTCTGTCGGACCAAACGCAAACAGTACATGGGACCCTCAACTTTCATGTGAAGTACGCGCAATGCGATCCCCATCTGCTTCACCCCTCATCCAATAACAAAGCGATGCCTGCTTGTGTTTCTCTTCCGATGGGGTGGGGGGGGGGGGGGGGGGTCGGAGTGAATGAGTGATGGAGACTGCCGATGCATGATGTTGACCTTACCCATTTCTATTAAGCGCAATCATTCCTCGATGGGCAAAACAAGCATTATTAACCGGCGCACGGTTGCGGCGCATCGTGCAGATAAATTGGTGTCCGAGAAGAATCGAGCGATTGATAAAAAGAATTTAATTATTAAGTGTAATAAAACAAGATTATTATAGGAAAACACGACACGCTCCAAAGTATCTGGACCTCTACAGGTTTGAAAGTCAGTTTATAAAAAGGTACTGAGCGTTTTAAACATTGTTTAAAACATGGGGGGGGACAGGGACAGGGCGACGAAACAATGCCTGAAAGGCATCTGCGTCCTTGTGGCCACCCAAGCCAGATGGCTTGCAACTCCGAGACAATAAACCCATACCGCACGCCAAGAAAGAAACTTTACTTGCTGCAAAACACAACGCATATTACTCAAACATACAACGAGCAAATAAACTGTTCGTTAATGAAAGATGTGTCGCACCACTGCTAAATTTACACGACATAGCCAGTCGTAACGATTAAATCAAGAGTTTCATCAACTATCTCAGTGCTCGAATTGCACACGTTTAAGGATGTCTTTGTGAGTTGTGGTCCAAGAACAATCTCCCAAAATCTTGGAACACCAACAGTAGCCTACACTTTCTGCAGTGGTCGAACGGCACAGCATGAACGCAACGCAGTGCGTCTCTGCCGAATGAAAACAAATGAGTCGCACATGGTGCTGCTCACAACGCCGCCGCTCTGTCTCCCCGTATCGCGGCGTCTAACGGTCGAGTGTCGTTGCGCTTAATCAAACTGTGCTATTAATCAAATCTAATGGTTTTATGTGTTTCATAAACAACTTTGGTGACACTTTCATCGGCGTAGCATCTCTGTTCGGAAGTAGGGCTACCGTCTTAGCGGTGCTAGCTAACTTGCTGGCTAGCGCGTTACCTAACAGGATTGCATTGGTAACGTGTAAACCAACAGAAGTTAGGAGAACAGATAACAGCTAGCAAACAAGCTAGCTAACCAGTTAGCCAGTTACGCAAACTCAGTCCGACACGCCATGCAGGCGAAATAGATTACACAAAACAACTTTTCATTTCTGTCACCGAAACTGACTGTAACCGCGCTTGTGATTTTTTTTAATTTATTTACCTCTATTTCAAAGTCCGGGAGGTTGAACGCCGTCCTGAACAGTGAACAGAAGTGGGCTATGGCGGGGACTTCCCACCAAGACTGGATCTCTTCCACAGAAATTGTACATCCCTGGGACATCTTCGGACTTGGGAAATGTGTCACTTTGTTTCTCACATCAGAAGCTTTGTTTCTTCAGTTACTCACAAAGTCCGCGTAAGGTCAAACTCCCTTAACAAATATGACGAAAAGTTGCAGCTGACGCTCCATTCAGCCAGTTGCCATTGCGACCCGGGGAGCGCTACGATCTGTTTCAATCACAGCTACACCGGAGCTGAACAGATGGGGGAGGGCGCTACCAGCCTAGCGAGAGGAGGGGTGCGCTCTTTACCTAACGCCGGACATAAAACAAGTACGGGAGTTAAAAAAATATCAGATGGTGCTAATTTTGTTCGCTAAGTGCCTGCTGATATTCCGAGTTACAAATGTGGACCGTTGCTATTGACAGCCTGTGGTAATCACAAATGTCTAAACTGAACACTACCACCTCGGCTTGATAGTGCCGTCGTCGTTTAAAGGGAATGCTTGTAAATTGTGAATGGGCTTCAGAGCGCTCCTGAAATAGTTTTATGGTGCAGGTAGTCACTAACTACTCGACAGCCTCACGTTGTCGCTTGGGAATGCAGACATACGCCCCCCCCCCCCACCTATATGGCTTAACCTGAGTTCATTCTTATTCTCTTGTTTCTTCATCTCCCGAGACAGGCAACGTTTGATGCCACTCCCTACCCCACCCATTTATTTTGTTGTAGTAGCAGCGCAATTTCCCCCAAAATCCAGCTGGTCTCGTGTTATTACAGCTGAGTGGAATGGAAAGTAAGGCAGAATTTGTTTTGCAAACAGCCGCGCCGTGTGTGTGTTGGGGGGGGGGGGTTGCCATTTATTGTGCTGCAGCTCTCCCTGTAGGAAGCAGTGGAAAGTGCATGTCGCCGGGACGTGATGGTGGCGAATGGGTTAGTTTTCTCTGGTTGCCTTGGGAACCTGCCAATTAACGCCGTCAATCAATAACTTTATTGTACCGAATGGGGAAAAACTGTTGCACACAATACAAGAGACCGTCACAGTGCACAGTAAGACCAGCACGCACATTTACATCGAGATACTATAAACTTTCTCAGTATCAAAAGGGTAAAGGAGCACCACTCCCTTATAATAACTCCAAACGTGCATAACTGTGCAGCACGGTGGCCCAGTGGTTAGCGCTGTTGCCTCACAGCAAGAAGGTCCTGAGTTCGAACCCCAGGCCGTCCCAGGTCCTTTCTGTGTGGAGTTTGCATGTTCTCTCCGTGTCTGCGTGAGTTTCCTCCGGGCACTCTGGTTTCCTCCCACCATCAAAAAGACATGCGTGTTAGGGTCAATACTCCTGTCAGTATCCCTGACCAAGGCAATGGAAAGAAGAACTGGAGTTGGTCCCCGGGTGCTGCACGGCGGCTGTCCACCGCTCCTAGCTACACAACTAGGATGGGTTAAATGCAGAGAGTAAATTTCATTTGTATGTATGTACAAAATGATTAATAAAGTGTATTCTATTCTATTATAGCAAAGAAAGTTAAATCAGTTCACCCTCCCCCCAATTTTATTTAGCCAATTACCCCACTCTTCCGAGCTGTCCCGGTCGCTGCTCCACCCCCTCTGCCGATCCGGGCAGGGTTGCAGACTACCACATGCCTCCTTCCATACATGTAGAGTCACCAGCTGCTTCTAGTGAAGAGTTTCGCCAGGGGGACGTGGCGCGTGGTGTAATATTTGCTAGTAATATTTGATTTGCTAATGTCCCTTACGGCTTTCCGTAGCGCCACAACAAAGTCACGTGATGTACGTAACAACGTGAGAGGGAATCCGGTTGGTGAATAAACACCCAGCACGAGAGAAGTCGTCCTTGCTTTATTAATGTTATAAGTTAACATAGCCAGAGGGCACAGATCATTACATGGTGTCAGAGTAGCGGAGTTTAAATACCCAATATGGATTCGTACGGCGTTCCAGCGCCACGGATGGACTGGGAATCGGCGAACTTACCTGAAGCATGGAGACGATTTCGACAAACAACGGAGCTAATGTTCAAGGGCCCCCTGCGCGGGAACAACGAAGAGGAGAAATGCAGCTACCTCCTGCTCTGGATAGGGGAAAAAGGGCGCGATGTGCACAACACTTGGCCACTCAGCGGAGAACAAGCCAAGAAGCTAGAAACGTACTACGATAAGTACACTGAGTACATCACCCCCAAAGCAAACCCGATTTATGCCAGATATAAATTTCATGAAAAGATGCAGGGAGAGAGTGAATCCTTCGAACGATTTGTAACTGAGCTAAAGCTCCTAGTCAAAGACTGTGGCTACCCAAATGCCGACGAGATGGTCAGGGACCGCATCGTGTTTGCCACCAACTCACCCAGAGTGAGAGAAAAGCTACTTAGCCAGGGAGCTGAGCTAACGCTAGAAAAAGCCATAGATGTAGCCCGCTCACACGAGCTAGCAAAGCAACAGCTAAAGTTTATGGGCAAGGGCAGCACACATGAAACGGTGCACGCAATAGGCAGAAAGACTTAAAAACCGAACGCACCCAAAGCAGCTAACGCCAACTTCAGACAAAGGGAGGGTAACATTAGCACCGCCGCCAGGGCGTGTAGCTATTGTGGAGGGCTACACGGCGCTAAAGCCACTTGCCCAGCTAAGGGTAAACAATGCATTAAATGCAAGAAGCTCAATCATTTTGCTAAAGTATGCAAGTCTAGCTCCCAGGGACAGACAAAGTACTACCGCGGCACAGTACATGCCGTCGGAGAGAACCCAGAAGAGTACACCACTGACAGAGAGCAGGAAGAACTGTACTTCGACAACATTACAGTGGAGAGCACCGCTGTGGGAGAACAGACAGAGCTGTACATAGACTGCATCTCAATAGAGAACAACGGAAAAAGCAACGAGCAGGCTTACGTAGAGGTTGGAATTGGCACACCTCCACAGAAGGTAAAGTTTAAACTAGACACTGGGGCACAGGCCAATACTATTCCCACCAACCTGTTCCAGGCGCTGTTCAAAAATGTGACACTGAAACCAGCAATACACAGACTCACTGAATATGGAGGAGGCGCGCTGAGCGTGAAAGGCACATGCAAACTCAAATGTAAGTACAGAGACAATGCAATGATGCTGGACTTTTACGTCATTGATACAAATGCCCCACCAGTCATGGCAATGAAAACATGCCGTGACCTAAACTTGGTAAAAATAGTGATGGCTGTGAGCGAGGAAAACAATGTCACATCACAGAGCATAATGGATGAGTATGCAGATGTTTTCCAGGGAATAGGAGAGTTCCCAGGCGAGTGCACCTTCCGCGTCACACCAGATGCAACGCCGGTCGTCTGCCCGCCACGCAGAATCCCCATCGCCCTACGCAGCAAACTGAGGGACGAGCTTGACAGCATGGAGAAAGGCGGCATAATCTGTAAGGTAACAGAACCCACAGAATGGGTGAATGCACTCGTCATTGTTGAGAAGCCAAAGACAGGCAAACTTAGAGTGTGTTTAGACCCCAGAGCTCTTAACAAAGTGATACAACGACCTCACTACCCCCTCCCCACGCTGGAGGACGCCACCACAAAGCTCGCTGGAGCTGAGTACTTTAGCGTGTTAGACGCGCGGTCAGGCTATTGGGCCATCAAACTGAGCACTGAATCCTCAATGTTGACGACATTTAACACAGTGTTTGGCAGGTATCGTTTCCTCAGACTGCCATTCGGAATCGTGTCCGCTCAAGACGAGTTCGAGAGACGCGTGGATGAAACATATGAAGGATTGGACGGTGTGACGGCCATAGTGGACGACATACTAGTGTTCGGCAAGACTAAAGAGGAATATGACCAGCGTCTCAGAGCGATGCTGAAGCGCACAAGGGAGCGAGGGGTGAGGCTCAACCCCGACAAGTGTCACATATGCGTGTCCGAGGTAAGCTACTTCGGCCACACGCTCTCACACGAAGGCATCAAACCAGACCCACACAAGGTGAAGGCGGTCAAGGACATGCAACCCCCACAGAACAAAGCAGAGCTGGAGACAGTCCTCGGCATGATCAACTACCTCGCCAGATTCGCTCCACACCTCTCACAGATAAACTCACCCCTCAGACAGCTTCTGAAACAGGACAGTGAGTTTGTGTGGGATGCAGTCCACGACAAGGCGTTCCAAGAGATGAAGAATCTCATTACACAGCACCCAGGTCCAGTACTCTCATATTTCGACCCGCAGAAAGAGCTGCGACTCCAAGTGGATGCATCCAAAAGTGGCCTTGGGGCTGTCATGCTCCAAGATGGCAAACCAATTGCCTATGCGTCCAAGTCACTCAACAGCACTGAAGAAAACTACGCACAGATAGAGAAGGAGCTCTACGCTGTGGTCTTCGGCTGCAAGAGGTTCCACGAGTACATGTACGGATGAAAAGTGATTGTGGAGTCAGACCACAAGCCTCTGGAGGCAATACTAAAAAAGCCACTGGCAGCAGCACCACCCCGGCTGCAACGGATGATCCTGGCGCTCCAAAAATACGACATCCAAATCATCCACCGCCCCGGTAAGGACATACCGGTGGCCGACACACTGTCACGCAAGTCAATAGAACACCACGACAGTGACCTACAGGAAGGGATGGAGGCCCAAGTGCACACAGTCCTCAGCAACATCCCTGTGAGCGACACAAGACTCACAGAAATCAAGCAGGAAACAGCGCAAGATCCACAGCTCACCGCACTCAGACGAGCCACACTCACTGGCTGGCCAGACACAAAGAAAAAGTGCCCGCCCAGCATCCAGGAATACTGGAACCACAGAGCAGAAATCTCAGAAATGGACGGTATGCTGTTCAAAGGTGAGACAATCATTGTCCCCCAAAAGCTTCGCAAGGACATGATACAGCGCATCCATGCCAGCCACCTTGGCGTGGAAAAAAGCAAATGCCGAGCAAGAGACTTACTGTTCTGGCCTGGCATGGGGAAACAGATCGAGGATGCGGTAGCAGACTGCAGCATATGCCAAGAACGGCGCAGCGCAAATGCAAAGGAACCAATGATGTCACACGCCATACCCGAGCGGCCGTGGCAAGTGATAGGCACAGACCTATTCACATGGAACTCACAGGACTTCATAGTCACTGTGGACTACTACTCCAGATTCTTCGAGCTAGAGAGACTTTACAGCTGCACCTCATCTGCCGTCATCATGAAGCTGAAAGCAGCAATGGCTCGACACAGAATCCCCGAGACTATAATCAGCGACAACGGTCCGTGCTACAGCTCTGGTGAGTTCTGCAACTTCTCACAGACATGGGGTTTCTCACACACCACCACAAGCCCCCACTACCCACAGAGCAACGGCCTCTCCGAGAAGACTGTCCAGACGGCCAAACGCATCCTGGACAAAGCCAAAGCTGAGAACAAAGACCCCTACATGAGCTTACTGGAGTATCGCAACACACCGGTGGACAACCTGAAATCACCGGCACAGCTACTGATGAGTCGGAGGCTGCGGTCCATTCTCCCATCAACAGCAAAACACCTGCAGCCACAGATCGCCAGTCAGGAGGATGTTCACAAAAGGAGAGAGGTATGTCAACAGCGCCAGCAGGCATACTACAACCGAACAGCCAAACCTCTGCCCCACCTGCCCGCAGGAACACCAATCCGCTTCCGGCAGGAGGATGGATCCTGGAGACCTGCAACTGTGGAAAGACCAGCGAACACAGACAGGAGCTACCACATCCAAACCAAAGAAGGTCAGATCTACCGACGCAACCGTCAACACCTGCGACAAAGCAGAGTGAACACTCACACTACACACACACACACACACTTCACAGCAGACTGTTACCAGCTCTAACAACAACACACAAGCCCATCAGCAAGAGCATGCTGAACCTCCAGACACAAACAATCAGCGACAACCAGACACACAGCCTGGTTACACCACGAGGTCAGGTCGCACGATCAAACCAAGACAAATCCTTGACTTATGAATGTTAAAAAAGAGAGAATTTTACACCAACCTGTACTATACCTGCTATGTTTTGAAAATAAATATTTACAGCGTTCACTTACCTTGTGTACCTACCTGCTGTTTGCAGTTACCAGTAATGAAATGAAAAAAAAAGATGAAATGTTATTACGGTGTCACATTTAGACAGTGAAGGAAATGTTTTACACTACTTTGTTGCAGTCCAGTTATATAAGAGTTCCACTTTCATATTCTTTCTTATTAAGATTGTATTCGCTTATAAACGTGCTCAACGTGGTCTGTAGCTCTGCAGAGAGAGCAGCACTTTTCAGAAAAAGGGAGATGTAATATTTGCTAGTAATATTTGATTTGCTAATGTCCCTTACGGCTTTCCGTAGCGCCACAACAAAGTCACGTGATGTACGTAACAACGTGAGTGGGAATCCGGTCGGTGAATAAACACCCAGCACGAGAGAAGTCGTCCTTGCTTTATTAATGTTATAAGTTAACATAGCCAGAGGGCACAGATCATTACACGTGGGAAGATCAAGCTGTTCCCCCAGCCCCTCCCCCTCCCCCGAACAGGCGCCCCGACCGAGCAGAGGAGGCGCTTGTGCAGGGATCAGGACACATACCCACATCCGGGTCCCACCCGCAGACTCGACCAATTGTGTCTGATCTATTGCAGCTAGCTAACTGTGCATTTGTGTGATCAGAAACTAGAAGTATCTATCGATAACGTTAGCTAGCTAACTAGCGGGTACCGATACAGCCCTCTGTCTCCCGCTCCACAATTAACGTTACAGGTAACGTTAGCTAACCAACCAAGTGAATTGTAAAATAAGCTCCGGTAAATAGTTTAAGTATTGATATCACATATGGTAAAAATAATTATTTCTCCCCGATATTGCTGCAATGGTAACTACGAATGAGTTGTTCATTCACTCATTCATACTGTCTTACATTGAAGAGTAAGTACACTGTAATATACCTCTCCTCCCGGACTTACAAAATGGTTGCACTGAGTCAAAACACCTTTCAAAAGACAGCATAATTTCAGTGTTTTAATAGTGGGGGTAATTGGCCAAGTACAATCGGAGAGAACAAAACAAAAAAAGGGGGGGACGTTGTGTCCAGATGAATTGATTCAACCTTCTTTGATTTTCTTACCTGGATTATTGAGCATGCATAAAGACATAACTGTACATGTGTATATATGAGAAGTATATGTGAGAAAATGCAATCATTTGCATGGGGGGGGGCAAACAGTAGTAAGTACTGAGAATTGCTGAAATGTTACCCATAAACAGAACAACCAGTGGTTGTCAAAACAAAGCCTGAAATAAGTGGCTTGGACTAGCCAAGAGGATCCACCATACACGCTTGCCTTTGGATTGCACGTATTCTGATGTCCAAATGACATTATTTTCTTTTTTTCTTTTTTTTTTTGAGGACAATATCAGCATCCATAAAACCATAAGTAATGCAGACAAACCAAAAACAGTTTCTATTAATAACAGGTAATTGAAATGGCAAGTTGGAGATAAGTGTAGATCCTGTTTCCAAATACACTTTGACTAATAGAGATGACAGTTCTTCTTGTTTAACCTACCTCCTCCAAAATGAATGTTTAACCAGACGTCTGGGTTGTACAGCAAGTATTTATTACATGGCAATTTGACCTGTATACTGTACAGTTTCTTTAAAAGATGTGTACATTTTAGCTGGACAAAGACAAAAAAAACAAACAAAAAACCTTGGAGAGTAAATCTGACACATAATAAACCATTATAAACCACATAGTCAGAAGAGCCCATTAGGAGTTTGATGACCATAACCCACTAAAATGCTGACGTCCTCTCGCTGAATGCTTAAAGTGTACATAAAGGCTTCACAGTCCAGATCCACATAAGTCTAGCCCTTTGATGGTCTGGAGCCCTGTGATGGTCTGGCGGCCTGTCCAGTGTGTCTCGCTGCCTGCCGCCCAATGACTGCTGGGATAGACTCCAGCGTCCCCGCGACCCTGGGTAAGGATAAGCGGTTTAGATAATGGATGGAATGGATGGATGGTCCAACAGAAGGCGTTAAAGGCCATTTTACTTGTTACAACAACTGGGGAATGAGATGGCCTGTTTTTTTCAGCGTTACTGAAAGAAGACAGGACCACAAATCACCATCCATTTCCACTCAGGATAAAGAAAACAAGGGCATAATTGGGGAAGAAAATTTTTTTTGGGGGGGGGCATTTAGATGGCAAGGACAACATGCAAAAATAAACTCACTACCCCTTGTAGCAATGCTTATGAAATGCAAGAAGAATAAGCAATCATTTCCTATGACAGCACAAGTGACCTGTTGCTCACACATGTCTTATCACCTTTTATTATAAGTAGCCCTGTTGCAAGATTTTCTATGCAGAAACAACCAGAAGCTGTTTTAGGTTTTACCATTGAATAGATTAAAAAGGAAAATCTCTATGAATATTTAATTCACTGTGGTTTTATATTTTTGCAGCACATAGCCTTTTTTTTATTCTATTGCAAGATGAATCATCTTCTATAATCAAAAGCCACTTTACTTTAGATATCTTTGCTGCAAAACTTTCCTTGTTGATGATGCAAACTGTTACTGGTAGGGACTGTTTTTAGGTTGTTTTTCCATGAACAGGAATCAATTCACCGGTCAATGCTCATTAATGTGTAGTTGAAGGGCAATGGAAAGCTTGGCAATGTGTTTCCTTTAGTTGATGTTCTCATATAACATTTTAACCTTTTACCTCTTTTTTATGTATTCTCTATCAATAAAGCCTTCTAAGTTGTGACACTTGTGGTATAGCCTGTCATTGTAAACGGAGTAGTCACTGTAAGTCTCTTTTCATTCTTGGCATATGCGGTATCCCGGGGCATTATGTAATTCTAGTGGGCTACTGTGGAACAGAGGGCTCAGTATAGGTGATGACCTTTTTTTTTCTTTTCTTTTTTTTTTGGTCACATTCAAATTTGTGCTCTTAAAATTAGCTTACACTGGAATGTAATTATGCTGAATTAAGTGCCTCTAGTTTTGCCTGTTGCATGTGCCACTGTAATAGCTACATAGGCATGAGTTTATGTCAAGCTGTGTTAGTCCAGCGTTGTGTTGCTGGAGCTGTGTCACGGGGGGAGTCACAACCAGAGGGAGGGACTTAGGCAGGAGGACAATGCTGGTGTTTGTGCAACGGCCCCTGAGTGGCTGCTGGCTCTCTCAGATCGCTCTCGCTTGACTACCATTGCTGTTGCACATTGTTTAAGTGAAAGGAAAGCAGACAGCTTGATCCTGCCGGTGGGATGCGCTGACAGAGGTACGTTGCCGTGCCCTGCTGTTGAAACTCTGTGATGGATGGAGTTTTCTTGTTTAAAATTGCCTCTGTTTAATGCTATGCTGTGTAAATTGGTGAGTGACCGGGGTGCTCCGGGGTAGTTTTGGGGATAAATTGAGGTTTGGGAGCTAGCTGGCTTAGAGTGAGACACTTCTCTGTGTTTTGGCAGGGGTACTAGTGTGTGTGTGTGTGTGTGTGTGTGTGTGTGTGTGTGTGTGTGTGTGTGTGTGTGTGTGTGTGTGTGTGTGTGAAAGGAGCTGAGCTGAAAGAAAGTTTCACAGAGAGGGGCTCAGTGAAAGGCATGTGCAGAATGTGACTAGGATCCATCCAGCACTGCAAAAGACAGAGCTCGAAGAAGACGAAAAGGAGGGAGAGAGGGAGAGAGAAAGGGAGAAAGGGAGAGAGAGAGGGAGAGAGAGAGAGAGAGAGAGAGAGAGAGAGAGAGAGAGAGAGAGAGAGAGAGAGAGAGAGAGAGAGAGAGAGAGAGAGAGAGAGAGAGAGAGAGAGAGAAGAAACTGTGGTTATGATGGAGGATGGACATCAAAAGATATAAATTTCCAAAGATGATGGCCATCTCATGATGATGAGAGATGACGAAAGATCATGTGTTTCCTTCCCTTACATTCAAAAAGAAGACACAAGCGAGGATAGAGTGAAGGTTTACAGTGGTAAAAATAGACTGAAGGGGTATGAAGGTGGGGAGATTAAGGGAGAGATTAATTAGGGAGCTAAGGGGAAAGCCGGAAGTGAAGAGGGGTAAAGAAAAGAAAGAAAGAAAAAAAATGGAGCGAATATACAGCGTATTAAGTAAGAGAGATGGGGTTATGAGAGTTCTGAAATCCAGAAAGGCTTTCAGTGGTGTAATCTATAAAACATGCTTCTAAGGCTAAACCGTGGCCTATTATATTCGGAGTGGGGGTAGGGGGGGGGAGCTTGTCAAACTAATTTTCCAAGTTCACCTCAAATATCTGTTTCAGCCCTTTGTTAATGGTGGATTTCAAGCAAGGCAAAAGAATACCGGTAAGCCCCTCATCTTTCAGTTCTGCCCTCCTTGGTAGATCAAATAGACTTATCCCTGTTAGCTGGCAGATTAGGAAGACTTAAAATGTTCTGTCTCCATGTGGCTGTCCCAGGATATGCTACTATTCACATTTATGAATGACCAAGTCTGGATTCTATTGTCATAACAGGTGTGTCAATTCTCTGCCAAGGCTGTTCCACCTTAATGCCATTGCAAATGTCCATTTGACAGGGCTCAAAACCTTCCATCTGCATTGTGCTTTTGTTCTGGATAGTGGGAGACAGACTGGTTTTTGGTGGTGAGGCAAAGCAAAGCAAAGCAGACGGGCTGCCCAGAAGAGACACAAGTCCAACCGTTGTGGGTGGTTCCACATTTCAAGCAAAAGGAAGTTCATTGGTGTCAGATGAGGGAGATGTAAGAAGAAGGTTTGGTGCCATAAGAACGTGTTTGAGCTACGTTGGCAGCATCCCGGAGGTTGGTGAGCAGGTGAAGGCTCCGTGTTGGCGTCACATTGGGCTCTGTGCCACCACGTAGGCGGGAGGAGGGAGAAGAAGAAAAGGAGGCAGACAAGAAAAGTGGGTCTGGGCCTGGAGCCCAGCCAGAAGTAGGATGGCGGAGCAGAAAGTTAGGTAATCACCCAACTCTTTTTTTTTAGCTTAGTGCAGAGAGATGCAAATATAATTCCCAAAATATAAATTTCATTTATCAATTAAGACACAAGAAGGAACACTGTCGTTCTCATATACCCTGTCTTTATGTATTTTTTTTTATATTTGCTGTGTGTTATATTCGAGTGTGAGTCTGTCTGAGTAACTAGGTGCCTGCTGGTCTGCACTGTTTGTGTTTTGTCCGTGTATATGCATCAATAACACTTGCATGGCTTGCACTGAATCCTTTGCATGGCTCGAGCAGATGAGTAAACATGCATGGGTGTGTTTATGAATGCATGCGTGATGTGTCTCTGAATTTCATCCTTTTGCAGCCTCCCTGCTAAGCTGATTAATGGGGGTGTGGCAGGGCTGGTTGGTGTGACATGTGTATTTCCTATTGACCTGGCCAAGACCCGCCTACAAAATCAGCAGGGCGCCCAAGTCTACAAAGGAATGTGAGTAGGGCTCCCTTGGCTTGAGATAACCAACAAGATCAATGATACCAGATTCACGGAAGTAGAAATAAGGGCTTTCGCTTTACACGCTGATTTTCCTTCTCATTTGAATCTAGTGTCAACTTCAGCATCTCTGGACAAGACTTTTTGTCCTCATTATTGTTACACACTTTCTAAGGGAGAGAATTTTTAGTTTTGATTTGAGTTCCAACAAGGCAACCAGGAAAAAAGGTTGTACTGAAATGATGCTGCATTTCTACATTTCCCTATCCTGTTTTTCACATTCAAAAGCAGACTTGTGGTAAACAGACATGAAAATCTCACGAAAGATAAAACAGCTGGAAACATCAAGATTTTAATGAAGAGTGGTTTATAATAAACCTTCCACAGCTAAAGAGACTCCAGTAATGTGACTTCCCTGTTTCACATCCTTTTCCAATGGATCACCAAATGGTGGAGCTGAAAACTTTAAACACGTGAGGTCATTTCAGTCCTTTTATGGGCAGTTTTGTAGAAACCATAGTTCAGGGATCTCAGTTTGTATTATTCACAGCACAGCTGTTTATTCTACCATATAGGATATTTGCTCATTTTGAAATGTTTTGACACCTATGCATCACCTTCATGCATGTCTATGAACAGAAAGTATCATCTTACAGCACATATCATAGTTAACTTTAAATACGCAAAAAGAGAATCTACAGAAGCAGAGAAAAACAAAGGCTTGGGGTCCTTAAACAATACCCTGGATTCTCCGTAGTTCACATCAGGATGTTTGGGCATGGCAGCCTGTGGTCAGCAGCACAATTTTTTCCAAACTGGAGTTTGCCATCATGAATCATACAGGGGAAAGTAAAAGTCAGGTCACTCTGTTCTTTCAGGCGCACTTGTAAAGCTTGCTCTCTTTGGTGACTGCATCTGTGAAATATTATCTGCACCATTGCACTTTATTGCCTCTTATTTCACCTGTATATAGTCAATCTTTGTGTATATATATCCAAAGATTGTTGTGCTGTTAATCTATGCTAAGTACACCGTGAGAGCCACGAAACCGGAGTCAAATTCCATGTGTGCGCAAACTTACATGGCCAATAAAATCTGATTCTGATGACAATAGACCCTTTACACATACATACTTATATGACATCACAACTTTCAGCAGCCATTCTGCCTAAACACTGTTGGTCAGACAGAAAATTGGCCTGGGGACCGAATCGATGGCTGCAGGGTGGATCCCCCAGCATCTTTTCAACTCGTGGTGTATTTCAATTAAAGCCTAGCTGTTGCTGCTGATGTTTGCACGATAGTGAGTAACAGAGAGCAGCGTGAAAGTGAAAATTGGTTCCTTCTCTTCTCTGAGACATATAGCGTCATGTGGCGATAGATTAAAGGGAAGAAGAGAAGAGAAGGGGAGATTTTATTTTATTAATCCCCACTGGGAAATTCATCCTCTGCATTTGCCATGTAGCTACAAGCAGTGGGCCGCTGCCATGCAGCGCCCGGGGCCCAACTCCCATTCTTCTTGCCATGCCTCAGTCAGGGGCACAGAAAGGAGTATTAACTTAACATGCATGTCTTCTGATGGTGGGAGGAAACCGGCACACCCGATGCAAACTCCACACAGAAAGGACCCTGGGATGGCCTGGGGTTCAAACCCAGGATCTTCTTGCTGTGAGGCAACAGTACTAACCATTGGGCCACCATGCTGATTTTGCCCCTATTCTGCATTGACTTTACGACTGACATGTCTGTGAATGTTCTCATTCATCCAGGTCATGGTTATCCAAAGGAGTTGAATCAAGTGTAACTGGACTAGCTCCGATAACGACGGGCGCGGCCATAACATCGGTACACAAAAGAGCCACTCATATCTATGGCTCTGTTAGCGACGGGCGTTGGTAAACATCAGATAACAAAGAGCCACGCATATCAATAGCTCTGACAACGACTCCTAGAGGATAAATTCTGAGTTTCATCACCAGCCAGTCAGACTAGCTTGGTCTAGTCAGAAAGGCACGAACTGAGGAAGCCTCTTGGATGAGAGGCGAAACGTCTTCACGGATATATACCAAGTCCAGCTGCACTTGATTCAACTCCTTTGGATACGACTGACATGTGTGAAGCAACTTTGAAAACATCAGAAGGTGGCTGGTTGATAGGGCGTGGCCACTAAGTGGTCAAAAGCACAATCACTGCTAGACTACAGTACTAAACTCAAAATGCATTTATTATTAGGTCAGACATAATATCATTGGAGAAGTAGTAAATCTGTGCATGACTGTCAGTAAAACTGGGATTATGTGAAATAAAAGTTGCAATAAAGTGACCGTGGCAGAGGTATATCGATACTGTTGGAAGCGTTTTACCTATGCATTTATTCAGGCAATTCTACCATCTTGCAAATGAAGTCCCTTCTTGACCTGAGAAGCATGTACCTTTCTTTTTGTCTTGAAGGCTTGATTGTTTGGCAAAGACAGTGCAGTCAGAAGGCTATTTTGGATGCTATAGAGGTATTTTTTTTCTTCCATTCTTAATCTCTGCTGCAAACTCACAACTGTTGATTATTATGAGCTTAATTTGACTACCCACACCCTTGTTTCTACTCTGAGCCCAGCATCTTTGAGTGGCAAGCCACGTGTCACTGCACAGGTTAATGATGTGTTTGCCCTCTGTAGGTGCAGCAGTGAATCTCACTCTTGTCACACCAGAAAAAGCCATTAAACTGGCAGCCAATGACATCTTCAGACAGAAGCTCTCTAAGGATGGGTAGGTTGTTTTTGTGATTCAACAGCGCATTAGACAGACATTAGACACTATGATAAAGTATAATTGAGAAAAAACATAAAATTCATTACGTGAGGTATGCGTGACATGGAACACTAAGCACAGCTATTAATTCATAGGTTAGCATATTGAAATAAATCACATTCACTTTTCAGCATCTCTGAAGTTGCATCACTGAATGCTCAAATTTAAATGTTAGAATTACTTGTATGACTTAGGCCCATAAATGAAAAAGGTTGTGACCCGCCCCCCCTCACTCTTTTCACTTTGTCTACAGAAAATTGCCACTGTGGGGTGAAATACTGGCAGGGTGTGGGGCGGGGACCTGTCAGGTGGTTGTCACCACTCCTATGGAAATGCTTAAGATCCAGCTACAAGATGCAGGAAGGCTAGGTGAGTATGTCTTTGTAGAGTGCAGAGAGGTGCTGCAGTGCTCAGCAAAATTTCATTTAGTGAACGAAACCTAAAACACTCAAGCACTGTTGTGGTGGCCAGTGATACAGAGAAATTGCAATAACAAAAAAGTCAATGAGATGAGGATTCTTCAAAATAAGACTTTTATTGACGTATTAACAAAGTCTGAGTCAGGTCTGCAGAGTGACTGAAAATGAGACAAAAGCCTCCCTGTCTTTATACCATTTACAAATCTAGCGAACAATCTACTTGCATCAGTCAATGTCCTGCTGTTAATCAGGGCCCTTGTAGATCAGGACATGTTGGCGGAGCAGGAGCCTCTCTATCGATGCAAGGATGACATTAGGATGTCTTCAGTCTTCCCCCTTTGACAGTCTAATGGTTGTCTTGATATGCTGCTACTACTGCCACTACTGCTTTCTGCATAACAATGGTTACACTAACATGATGGAATGTCACTTGTCCTACTTTTGGGTATAAACAAGTTTATCTTCTACTATCGTTCTGTCCTAGTTATATGGTCTTGTGCTACTTGCCACAATTGCTTGTCATTCTAATCACATGAAATGACAGATGCCCACATGTGCCCTTACATAATACCATACCATCAAATTTGTGTCTCAAATACTTCTTACTGCATATCTACTAAAACTGATATCTGTACACATTTGCACTTGCATTTGCATTTGTACACATTTGTAAGAACTATGTGAGCATAAGACTATGCATGTATGAGTGAGTACATACGTGCATAACAGTTTATCAAATGCATCCTGCATGTCCTTCCTTGTTCCCATTTCTGGTAAAGTAGCGAGAAAATGGAAAAGCTTAGAAAGGGCAATGGGGACACTAAGCTTTTAAGCATCAAAATATTTAGCAAAAAGGAGAACAGACAATACCGTTTTAGTTTAATACACCCACCTGAAGTAATACTTGGGGTAGTATTGGTCGAGGATCAATGACCACACCGGGTTATAGAACTCAGGTTTAATCGTGGCTCAGTAGGCAGACGTAATAACCATACATGGTAGTGGTGTAACCATAATAACAGTCCGGGTAGTACATAACACCTAGTGTAGTTCCAGTGTATATACATGGCGTTATATCACTACATCCCCCCTGTTTAGTTTTCAATTTTTACAGTATCAAAATACAAACATATTCAGAGCCCTCCTTTTGTGTGTGATTGTCTCTACTCATAGTCCTTGTAGTGAGCTGGTTTGGAAACAGCTCTTCCATATCTTGTGCGTACTGTCTTGTGTGTTTCACAGTTTTGGCTGGAAGAAGTTCCAGCTGCATGAGTGTCCGGTTGAGGTTCTGTGAAGCAGGTTCTTGCGCTCCTCAGTGCATGGGGGTGGTGAATTTCCCGCAGGTGGCTCCTGCCACGTCTGAGTTTGTTCCCATTTGATGTTTGCACAATGTAGCTCCTTGGCTCATCGCACTTTTGTATGACGGTGGCTGGATACCAAGTCCCTTTTTCCTTGTTTAGGACAGATACATGCTGTCCGGGACCGAGTGGAGGTTGTTCTCTGCCGCTGCTGCGGTCATGATGTTCCTTCATGTTTGCTGTTCTCTGCTCCAGGTGGAGTCGGTTTTCCTCCTTGCCTGGGTCCCCTCGACTCAGCAGCAGGGTGGTGACTGGCCTTCCAAAGATCAGTTCTGCTGGTGATGGTAGTTTACTGTCGATGGGTGTTACTCTGACCTGTAGTAAGGCAACTTGTATGTTACCTCCTTGTCTCATGGTTTTCTTCACAATGGATTTGATGTGTCGCACATGCCTCTCAATGAATCCATTGCTTTTTGGATAGTGGGGTGAGCTTGTCACGTGCCTGATTCCCCAGTCAGCCGTGAATTTCTGGAACGCGTGCCCTGTGTACTGGGGTCCATTATCTGTAAGTATCTCGTCAGGCCTTCCAAAAAGAGACATGTACATTTCCATTTTTGTGCAACTGCCCGGCTGGACACAGGCATGGGCATTTCATCCACTAGAGGGAACTTAGAATATCTGTCCACAATCAGTAAATACTGATGTCCATCGATCTCGAATAGATCAGAAGCTAGGGATTGCCATGGTTTTGACGGTGTGTTGTGTGGGTTGAGAGGTTGCTTTGGATTTGCATCCTCATGTTCCACGCATACGCTACATGACCTGCAGACTCTTTCGATGTCATCGTTCATTCTGATCCAGTAGACACTTTCTCTCGCCAGTCGCCGTGTCTTTTCGATGCCCTGGTGTCCTACATGCAGCTGTTCGAGTATAGAATCAGTCATGGAGTCTGGGATGAGCACCTGTCTGCCTTTGAATATGACTCCTGCTTCAACTGCGAGCTCATCTCTGAATGACCAGTACTCACGTAGTTGTCTTGGTAGAGCTTTGATGTTGTCTGGCCATCCCTGGTGGATCAGCTCTTTCAGTGCATTGAGTCTGGGGTCACTGGTGGTTTCCGTGCGGAGTGCGTCCTGTTTCTCGGGAGAGAAGTTTATCATTGCAACAGTGAGCATCTCTGGATCCTCGACTTCTGCCTCTATTCCGTCAATGCGCTCATCCAGCTCGATGTTGCTGTTGTTCTCAGGGTTGGGTAGTCGGCTGAGTGTGTCTGCCAGGACCATCTGGTTTCCTGGTCGATACGTGACCTCGTAGTTGTATCCTTGTGTTTTTATCAGCATTCGCTGAAGCCGTGGCGGGGCGGCATGCAGTGGCTTTGTGCATATGGTAACGAGGGGTTTGTGGTCTGTAACTACAATGAATGACTTCCCATACAGGTAGGTATGGTATCGCTGCATTCCATAGACTATGGCCAGCATTTCTCGCTCTATGTTGCTGTACCTGGATTGGCAGTCGTCCAGTGTCTTTGAGCCAAAAGCTATGGGTCTTTTGTTCTGCACTAATGCCACGCCCAGTCCTTTCTGTGATGCATCGACCTCAAGTGTCAGAGGTGTGCTTGGATCATAGTACTTCAGGCAGTCATGTTCGTTGATAACTGATTTCAGGTCCTCAAAGCTCTTTTGGTGGTCAGTGTCCCATGTCCAAGGCACGTCACTTTTCAGCAGCACCCTCAGTGTGTGTGCTTTGTCTGCGAACTTTGGAATGTAGGGTGACAGGTAGGTCAGCATCCCCAAGAATCTGCTCAGTTCATCTTTGTTCTGGGGTGTCGGCATTTTCTGGATGTCCCTGATTTTGGCTGGGTCAGGTTTGATACCTTTGTCTGTGTACAGGTTGCCAAAGAATGAGATGCTTGTCTGTTTGATTGTGCACTTGTCACTGTTGAACACAATACCTGTCTTGGCTGCTCTCTCCATCAGGTTGATCAGGTTCCTGTCATGCTCCTCTTCGCTTGCTCCGTAGACTGCGATATCATCGGCTATGCTGACGACACTGTCGAGCCCCTCCAGGATTTGGTCCATCTTTGCCTGGAAGAGATCTTGAGAGACACTGAGACCAAATGGCAAACGTTTCCAGCAGTATCTACCAAATGGAGTTCGGAATGTGGTTAGCAGTTGTGACTCTTCCTCTAGGTGTATTGACCAATATCCAGCTTTTGCGTCAAGTTTGCTGAATATTTTTGCATTTGCAAACTTCGGGTTCAGTTCCTCCACAGTAGGAATCTTGTGTGGGCATCTCCTAAGGCTGGCATTAAGCTTTTGGGGGTCTAAGCATATGCGAAGGGAACCGTCTTTCTTTGTGCTGTATGCCAGACTTGAGCACCAGTCTGTGTGCTGTTCTACTTCTCTTAACACATCTTGTTCGACTAGGTTATTCAGTTCATCTTTCAGTTTGTCTTTGATGTGAATGCTGCACTTACGTGGTGGGTCTATGAATGGTTCAGCATCCTTTTTCAGGAAGAGCTTGGCCTTTCCACTGAAGTTGCCAATTTTGTCAAACTGGTCTGGGTATGCTCTCTTTAGGTCTGCACTGTTAGATATGGTCATTTTGGGTTTTGTCTGTCTTGTGTTGACTTTTTTCTGGTTTGCATGTCCTTTCTCGGTCACTGCATCTACATTGACAGTCACTAGGTTTAACAGTTCACATGTTGGCAGCCCAACTATGGCTGGCCCTGGTACGTCTACAACATAGAACTTTGCATTGATCCATTTGGATTCTTTGTACTGGCATGGAATGTCAATGGTGCCTAGGCAGGGGATGGCGTGACCACTGTATGCAGATAGCCTCCTGTGAGTTTTTTTCAGTCGTTTCTGGGTGCATGCATTTTCACCGTACATCTGCTTGAAGGTACGCAATGGGAGTGTGTTGCCTGATGCACCTGTGTCTGTCTTCAGACGTAGTGTGTATCCACGACCAGGTAGGTCAGGTGGTGTCACCTTTAGGACTGTGTACGCCTCCTCTCTGGCCGGCTTGCTGTCTATGCTATGCATGCACTTTTCACTGATAGTTCTGGAATGGAACTGTTTCTGGTAAGTACTTTCGTTCTCACTGTCTGTTTCACTGCTACTCTCTACAGCATGTATGCGAGTCCTGCTCTGTTGCTTTTTGTCTATATAGGTTTTGCGCTTGTGCTGTTTGTCTTGTGGTGTGTGTGACTTACTTCCCCTGCTCCTGCTCTGGCTGGAGGGTTCCTGGCGCTCTCGTTTGGCCTTCCTGCAGCACCGCTCCCAGTGACCCTTTGCACCCCACGCATTGCATTCATCATCATATGCAGGACATCGACGTGGTTTGTGGCTTCTCCCACAGTACGACATATGCGGTCCCTGTCCACAGCGTGGATTCTCTCATTGTGTGACAGGCTAAGTTTGTCTAACTGTTCATTGCCTGCTGTCAGGGCTTCATATTTTCGTCCCTCGGCCAGAACCTCTGCTAAGGAATATCCTTTTGGTTTGCTGTATAGATCATTCCTCAGGGCATCATGGGGAGTGCTCGCAATAATAAGCTCAATCATACGCTCGTTAAGCTCTTCGTCTGAAAACTGACATTTCTGTGCTAGTGTTCTGGCTCTGGTCACAAAATCATCAATATTCTCATCTGGTTTCTGTCTGTGTTGCATCAGTTGCAGTCTATGGATTCTGAAATTTACGTTCAACTTCAGCTGTTTTTCAAAGAAGTCCCATAGTTTGGCAGGCTTTTTCTTTTCATCATCGGTGAAACCACTGGCGTTCAGTCTTTTTAATCCTTCATCTCCGATTCCACGACATATTTTCCTAGCTTGTTTAGCTGCGCCATTTATTTCTTCGTCTTCTAAATACAGAGACATTTTCTGTTTATACAGTGAAATTGCCTCACCCAGGTCCGGGTCTGACCAATTCATCGTCGGTAGATGCGATGCCATGACGTCTCCTGTTGCTAGCTAGCTAGTTAGCTTTGCGGCTAGCTCAGCTCCGGCGCACTCTT